>NW_025931625.1:0-93112 GCF_000764305.2 Hyalella azteca
ACTCCGCACCACGCGACCTTGGCGCGCCGGAAGCTCGCAGCTTCCGCTTCTCGCGGCCGCTGTGCGTTGGAACTGCCCTGATATGGGCCACGTCTGGCCTCCTAGTGAGGCCCTCATACGGGCCACGTCTGGCCTCCTAGTGAGGCCCTGTTAAGGCCACGTCTGGCCTCCTAGTGAGGCCCTGTTAGGGCCACGTCTGGCCTAGTGAGGCCCTGTTAGGGCCACATCTGGCCTGAAAATGAGGCCTAGCGAGGTCTCATTTTCATGGCCAGGTCTAACTTGAAAATAAGGCTAAGTCAGGTCTGGCCTCGCGAGCCCCTCAATAGAATATGGTAGTGAGACTACGGCCTTTACATCGTGGCGCGTTACTGAGTATGACCTAAAATTTTCCGTTTCACGGAGTTTCGCCAAGGCAATTCAATCTCTATGTTACATATTGCTGCTTCAACATCGTGTTGTGTTACGCCTTAACATCGTGTCGTGTTACGCCTTAACATCGTGCCGTGTTGCGCCTTCCATTGTGTCGTGCTACGCCTTAATATCGAGTCGTGTTACGCCTTAACATCATGTCGTGTTACGCCTTACCATCGTGTCGTGTTACACCTTAACATCGTGTCGTGTCACGCCTTAACATCGTGTCGTGTTACACCTTAACATCGTGTCGNTTGTGATGATGAATATCATCGTAATGATGAACATGATAGTAACATTTAGATGTTCTAAATCTAAAATAAATAACCCCCCACCCTCCCCCCAGAAGGCCCCGACGCAGAGCGGCTCGCTAGGCGGTCGTCCTACCTGAAGGCGACGAGCAGCGAGTGGCGTGGTGACGAGTGGTGAGTGGTGACCAGTGGTGAGTGGTGACGAGTGGTGAGTGGTGACGAGTGGCTTGGAGACTTGCAGTGAGTGGTGGAGCGTTGTAATTGATGAGTGGTGGTGTTTCGGCACTTTGAGTTTTGAATGGTGGTGTTTCGGCATGTTTTGAGTTTTGATGAATTTTTTTTTTTTTTGGAGACCAGTGGTGGATGTCAAAACGGTGGATGACACGGAGCTACGCAAAAGCTGTACTTACATTACACATCCTTGCTGCCTTTCTGTCCAGTCTATACCCTCGCTAAAATGCCTATTATGTCATGCATATGCTAATTAGGCAAGGGGAGTGATGGCAAGTTGTTGGTGATGAGTGCTTAGTAGTATCGAGTTATTAGTGTCGGAGCTAAACTTGGAATTTCTGATGGATCCTTCTCTCCCCAGTCCACCCCCAGCTCCTCCAAGTCCTCCTCCAGCCCCACGAGTTCCTCCAGAAGCGTCAGCTCCAGTTGGGGAAGAGGGAGTGTCAGAGTCCTCCTCTCATCCCCAGGACGCCTCCGCTCATGGCGCCCTTCACTACAAGCTTGCCCTCCTCGATGGCAAGGTGCTGGGGGATTCTAGGCCTATACTTTCAAAAAAAGTTAAGAGATCGTAAGTTCATCAGCCAATCATTGACGGGCTTTCAAGCAAAATCCACCCATCATAGACAAGAAAATTGAGCGTAAGTACTTACGTTAACTTTTGCGAATTTTGAAAGTATGGCCCCTGGGCTGCAGGCGTTGAGGCAGTGTAGGGATTAGGCAGGCTGTGTATAGGGGCAAGTAGGTTGTGTGGATATGTCGTGTGTAGAAGGCAGAGAGACCATGTGTAGGGAATTAGGTAGGCTGTTTACAGGGGGAAAAAGGCCGTGTGAAGAGGGCAAGAAGCCATATGCGAGAGGAAGGTTGATTGTATGCCAAGGGCAAGTACGTCGTGTACAGGTGGATCCTAAATTTTTGGCCCGTGGCTTCGACCTGTAATCAAAGTGTTTGAAAAGGTTTGGTCAAAGGTCTGACGATTTTTTTCTACAGTGACTGACAATTTAATTGCTGACGACTAAGTTTCAAGCATGGTCGCTCATGCCTGTTAAAGTTGCTGGAATGTAATCTTTTTATGTAAACTTGCTAGAGAAGAAGACGAGTTGGGCTCTGCAAAGGCCGTCGAAAAAAATGGACACCCGAGTGTTCTTCAGTAATTGGAGGGTCTGGGGTGTGCTGTTCGTCTAGTGACTCTAGTCCCGAAACACTGACTGACAGGGTAAAAACTATTGCAGTTGGAGGCTCAAACTGAGGCGAAGTGAAAAAGCGAAGTTTTGGAGTGGAGAAGGAGTGTCACAGGGAACAGTGCTAAAATCTATCTTAATCCTCATAGCTGATCTAAACTTGGGGCTGCGTCTGCGTTTGATTCGTCATTTGTGGGATAACTCGTTCGTGGTCTCGAAGTAATTATGAGTTCCGAGGCAACGTTCGTTGTCCTCATAACGTCAAAGGCAGTAAGATGCACCAATCAGATTAGGTAAATCTGACGGAGTTTAAACAGTGGAAGAGGCGCTCGTGGTATTCACTTTTGAGTTTTTGCCCTCTTCTATCTGAAGTTCTGTGGCCAGCGGTGGGTTGCGCTCATAGAAGGAGCAATGCCTGTAATTGTAGGTAGTCCGGCGCATGGTTGAACTACATAAGGTTGACCCACGAGAAGTTCCGTCAGTCAGGTCAGTTCAGATTTCTTGTTACGTCACGTAGATCTAGGAACGTAAACAAACCCGTCATTCCCATGACGGATTGGTTGACTGGTTTGATCGCATTTCGGTGATTGGTTAATGCACGTGACGTCACTGAGAGCAGTGACGTCACAGGCGAACAACGAACTACATCCGCAAAAATGTTCTTCTCATGGGTCAACCTTGTACAGTTCAACCATGGTCCGGCGCGCCATAACTTCTCGGATTAGCGGTGTTGTGGACGCGGGACTACCGGGAGAAGCTGAAGCACCTAGCTGAGACTGTTGGATGATATCTGGAATGGTCACAAACTTTGATTATGACGCATCGAGAATTCAAAATTACCGCATTGAAAGGCGATTGAAACTGTTCAGAATACTCATTGTACAGCAGAGCTGTGGTCAGAGTTTATTCTCTGCTAGAGGGCTCTTTTTTTCCTTGGCGGGACTATGGCTATTCATTGGCTTACCGATACTGCTCAGAGGGGTAGACTATACCTTTGAGGCCTCCTAGAGACGGATCTTCAAGCATTATCCCTGATCATCCCTTTCTGCCCAAGTACTATCAGCAAGAAGCAGGTAAGAGCCTCTTGCAACAGTTGGCCAAACTGAGAGCTTCAGTTAAACTGCTTTGCTGGTCCTTTGGGCCCGGGCGCCGTCTCTGCTGCATCGCGGGGTTACGGCAGGATGAAGTAACGTAAACTTAGCCGTTATCATTGATGTGTGCAGAGCTGGGCAGCACTGCTTTGAAACGTAGCGGCCACTACCTTAACCGCTACATGTCGCGCGCTACTGCCCACCTCTGGATGTGTGTAGCCGTTATCATCGATTTTTCTAATGCCTCTCTTCTGTCCTCCCTTCAGCGGGCTGTGGACCGATCCTGGAAGACAGCGTGGGGGCAGAATAGGCAGCGAAACTTTGGTGAGTATCAAAGCATCACTATAGGCAAAGTTCTGCTACAATTTGCCTCGGACATCCGCCGGCAGCTGCAACGTTTTAAAAGTGCCTTTGCGTGGGGGGGCCCCCACAAAAAAGTAAAACGGAATGACTCTTTAAAAATATATTAATTTATCGAAAATATTTGTTCATAATTTGCTGGAGTGAACTCTAAGTCACTTACACAGTTCCGCAAGTTCGTTCATACTTCTGCGTCAATCCTCAAGTATTAGGTCACTAGTTTTCTCAACATTTCTTCAGAGCGGTAAGTGGAAGGACGAACTGAGCGAGGTTGGTAGTCAATTGACATTTCTCCCTTTTTTGGAGCGCGAAAACTCCACTGAAACTTGAGCTCTCCCCATAGCATAATCCTTGTAAGCTGTCTGTAGCATTTCATTCTCAGTTTTTTACGAAAAAAAAATTAGCTGGCAGCGCTTTGCTCACGAAAATCAGCCATCATCAAAAATGGACGAGCGCGCAATAGAAGTGTCACAAAAAATTTGCGATAGCGAACCACGGCCTTCTAGAGCAGCAATGCGTGGCACATTACTGAGGAATGTCAGTAGAATATTCACGTAATGGGAGAATGCGGTACTAATAAAACTTCACTCACCACGCAGGCAGTCCTTTTATGGGTCGCTCCTAAACGGGAAAAGTTTTAGCCGATAGTATTAGCGTCAGGTACTTTCCTCTTCTGTTTGCCGGCCGAAAACCTATGAACTAGGAAAGTGTTACAATTTACTGGCCAGTTTGGTTTCTGGCGACGGTCATTATTATGAAAAATCAAATAATTCGTCCGCGGCAATTTAACGGCATCTGTATATTCCTCTGTACATTGATTGTAAACTTCAGATCTCTTGCTTTTACGTACGAAAAGCATTGATGACGATTATAGTACACTTCGGGAAATAGTTTAACAACGCTTAACTGCTCGCAACTTTTGGGGGCTTAGCTATGGCCTTATTTCGCGTCCGCGCGGCCACCTCGATGATCGTTGCGACCGACGGCTCACGGCTGTGTTTGTTTAGTGTCGCCTCGCGCGCTGTCGAGTGAGGTTGTGCTGCGTCGCGGAGGATGTTGCATGACGTAGCCACTATGTGCACAGTTATTTATTCCAGTCCTGTTATTTTCGTGTCAGTGAATTTTAATTACCGCGTGTTTTGAATATATTATGTTAGCATATTAAGTGTATTGATGGTTGAAACAAACACATGTATCAGTATCGCCATGAAGTCTGCTTGTCTCTCAGCTGTGCGCCTAACTTCCATTAGAAATTTGGCGTTGCATTCACCAACATTTTAACAATGACCGTTAGTTCTAGGATTAATATGATGGTCCAGCACGTTAGGTATTCTATTCAATAATTCACTTTTAGTTATTGAGTGATTGTATAATAGACACAATGATGCCTGGCTACTGAAGTGTATTGTAGGAATGGAGTGTGAGGACACCTAAACATCTAATGTCGCAGTGAGAACGATCGCTCCGACGCGACGACAATCGTCACGCGCTGGAGGAACGGAGTTATGTAGAGTAGACGACACGTGCTCGCCTTGTATCTCTCGCTCGCATCACACTCTCCTCGAGCCACATGCTGTAAATACACGCATTGTCACACACTCATGCTCTCATTCCTGCTGTCGGGTTTTCACCAATTCCTATCAATGAAGAACAAACATGTCTAGCTTTCTGAACGTAGCCCTGGATTATATGTCCATGGTGTGTGTGGCTCTGTGTACATTTAGCTACATAGATAGGATAATATAGCTTAGCTTTAAGCCTTAAACTGCGTTGAGATAACAAATAGTTTATGTAAGGCTGATGTTAATGAGGTCAGCGTTAAATTAGCTAGTTTCCATCAGTCACGACCGAGTGCATCGAATGACGACACTCGAGGACCCAAGCTCGACGTCATATTCTTTACTTCTTGTCGCCCGAAGTAAGACTAGGGAATACTGGAATATCAGCGATTTTTCTCCGTTGCAGATGAAGAGTTTGTTTGCGAGTATAGAAGCTTACGGAGTGTTAGTATTTAAAAATTTTTAGTGTCAGTGAGATAAAAGTGTCAAGTTTAGGCCATTCAATTAGTGAAAAAAGTGAGGCCAACATGGCGCGAGTGCGGCGCACGGTGGCCTGATCTCGACTTGCGTTGACCACGGCGGAAGCGTTATCTGGTGTAGGTGAGTGTCCTGCAACGTGGGGCTTACCTAGGCAACTGCCTTGCCTGGGCCGCGCTCATTGCAGACAAGGTCGTGCCTTGCTTTATCCATAGCACACTGGTCCCCTATATGTAAATAAATTAAACTCAGGACATGATTTAAGAATTTATTAATTTACAAATTAAATATGACGGAATTGCGTAAGGGGAATGAGTAGGGTGCAAACTGGTCTGTGAAATGTTCACTGGCTTGCATGGTGTGCACTGTAGTGTATAGTGTACAAGGGTGTGTACTGTATATGGTGTACATTGGTAAACGAGGTGTGCCCTAGTGTATAAGGTGTTTGCTGGTATGTACGGTGTACACAGTTACACTGGTGTGTAAAATGTTCAGTGGTTTTGATGGTGTACAAGGATGTGTATTGTGTACGATGAACACTGGTATTCGAGCTGTGTAGCGCGCACTAGGCTGTTAATCTTTACTGGTGTGTACGGTGTACACGGGTGTTCAGTGTGTACGGTGTTCATTGGCGTGTACGATAAGCACTAGTGTGTACGCCACTATACACTGCTGTACACACCACGGCGAGCAACGTGCGCGCCCGTAGCTCCCAGAGAGGGGTGAGAGGGAGGACAGTAGAGAGGGGTGAGAGGGAGGACAGTAGAGAGGGGTGAGGGGGAGGAGAGTAGAGAGGGGTGAGAGGGAGGAGAGTATAGAGAGGGGTGAGGGGGAGGACAGTAGAGAGGGGTGAGAGGAAAGAGAGCAGAGAGGGGTGAGAGGTAGGAGAATAGGTAGGGGAGCAGAGAGGGAGAGGGAGTGGAAGGTGGGACTCCCTATAAGTTTTAAGCGCTCCGCCGTTGTCTACATGGGCTACTTGTACTTCCCTAGGAATAACATTGTAATGCAAAGAACCGGTAAGAATAGCATAACAATTTTTAGTTTCGCTTTTCCCACATCATATACTTCATCACACACAACATCTCACACTTCAACACGCACGCCATTCAAACTTCACCCCCACTCCACATACAATCGCACAATTTAGTTGTCCAATTCACCAAAAATATATCTTCACATTGCATCACACATTTCACTTCACGGCAGTTCACGCTTAATCATATTTCACAATACTATTCACTACAGACTTCACTATATTTCACAAACTTCACCATCATACTTCACAGTGCACCACACTTCATTACGCTTCACCACACTTCATTTCGCTTCACCACACTTCATNCCACGCTGCAGCGCTGCTGCACCACACACATCACACCTCACAACATAATTCACCGCATACTTCGCCAAATATTTGTCACATTTCTGTTCACCTCTTACTTCGCTACATACTGTACCCCCAATCTGCACCACACTTCACCAAAAATTACATATACTTATATACCTACTTCACCACTCACTGCGTCACACGTCACACATCATAACTTTTCACCTCACTTCACATCTCGTTAGACTTCACTCCACTTCATAGTTCATTACACTTCACTCTGCACTACATTCACACCTCATGACACTTCACACTTCACCACACTTCATACCTTATTACACTTCACTCTAGAACAAACTTTACACCTTACTACACTTCACCACACTTCACTCTGCATCACACTTCTCACCTTATTAGTTATTACACTTCACTTTTTACACCTCATTAGCCCTCACCACACTTCACACCTCATTAGCCCTCACCACACTTCACACCTCATTAGCCCTCACCACACTTCACACCTCATTAGCCCTCACCACACTTCACACCTCATTAGCCCTCACCACACTTCACACCTCATTAGCCCTCACCACACTTCACACCTCATTAGCCCTCACCACACTTCACACCTCATTAGCCCTCACCACACTTCACACCTCATTAGCCCTCACCACACTTCACACCTCATTAGCCCTCACCACACTTCACACCTCATTAGCCCTCACCACACTTCACACCTCATTAGCCCTCACCACACTTCACACCTCATTAGCCCTCACCACACTTCACACCTCATTAGCCCTCACCACACTTCACACCTCATTAGCCCTCACCACACTTCACACCTCATTAGCCCTCACCACACTTCACACCTCATTAGCCCTCACCACACTTCACACCTCATTAGCCCTCACCACACTTCACACCTCATTAGCCCTCACCACACTTCACACCTCATTAGCCCTCACCACACTTCACACCTCATTAGCCCTCACCACACTTCACACCTCATTAGCCCTCACCACACTTCACACCTCATTAGCCCTCACCACACTTCACACCTCATTAGCCCTCACCACACTTCACACCTCATTAGCCCTCACCACACTTCACACCTCATTAGCCCTCACCACACTTCACACCTCATTAGCCCTCACCACACTTCACACCTCATTAGCCCTCACCACACTTCACACCTCATTAGCCCTCACCACACTTCACACCTCATTAGCCCTCACCACACTTCACACCTCATTAGCCCTCACCACACTTCACACCTCATTAGCCCTCACCACACTTCACACCTCATTAGCCCTCACCACACTTCACACCTCATTAGCCCTCACCACACTTCACACCTCATTAGCCCTCACCACACTTCACACCTCATTAGCCCTCACCACACTTCACACCTCATTAGCCCTCACCACACTTCACACCTCATTAGCCCTCACCACACTTCACACCTCATTAGCCCTCACCACACTTCACACCTCATTAGCCCTCACCACACTTCACACCTCATTAGCCCNAACATTGTGTCGTGTTACGCCTTAACATCGTGTCGTGTCACACCTTAACATCGTGTCGTGTTACGCCTTAACATCGTGTCGTGTTACGCCTTATCATCGTGTCGTGTTACGCCTTATCATATTGTCGTGTCACACCTTAACATCGTGTCGTGTTACGCCTTAACATCATGTCGTGTCACACCTTAACATCGTGTCGTGTTGCAGAGCACGGCCGAGGCGCCCGAGCTACGGCTGTGCGTGCAGGGCGCGGCCATCACGCATGCCGCGGACTACACGAAACGCCGCCACGTTCTACGAATCACGACGCCTGCCGGCACGCAGCTCCTGCTGCAGGCGGAGTCTGCCGTCTGCATGACCACCTGGCTGGGGCACCTGCAGCGCGGCGCTCTGCAGGTAGTGGCAACCGCAGGAGGTGACAGTTACAGGTGAAGTTAGTCGCTACGGGCGGTGACAGCTGCAGGTTCTTGCAAGCACTGCAATTAGGAGCAGGTGCTGCAAGTATAGGTATTAGCCAACTGTGTGGGGATCCACGTGAATGGGGCTCGGGATTGGAGGTAGAGGCGGGATGCCAGCCTGCTGTGAAGTAGCAGGCCGGTTATCGGACCAAATTGTGGCAGAGGGCCAATGCTGCAATCATGGAGTGACTGATGCTTTCGAAAGTTTTGAGAAGTACTTGAAGGAAGTACTGTATTGCTCGTGGTCCCAAGAACTTCCAAATGAGGAACTGATCCCGATGTAGGGACTTCGTTTACGAAATTATGACCAGTTTTCCTTTTTAACAGGGAAGAAAGTTCCCAGATCATGGGGGTAATATGGTTTCTTGATAGGATCGTCCGCCTGAGGCGAGGGGCGGAGGTATGTGCATAGAGGATAGTCGGGGTTAACTGTTCGCAGAGATTGCTGTCAAGTTTCCGTTGTGTAGTCAAATGTTTCCGTGTTAAGAAGGGGGATAAGTTCTTTTTTGCATATAGCCAGGTGGAACCACCCGTTTTCCCTCATGTGGGCCTGTATTAGTGTTAAGACTTTTAGATTTATAATTGGGAGTTATGCGGTTGTCACAGTTCATATTACCTCGCTGTGCGACGAGTCTCTGGTTGCTGGATTAAATGGAGAGAGAAAATTCTTTTCGGGAACTATCAGGAATTTGGTTTTTAGTTGCCACGGAAAATACTATAAGGTTATTAAATATGATGGACCCAATTTAATAAATTCGTACATATTCAAGTATAAATTCTAAATAAATAATTTATGCTCCAAGGGAAAGAGAAAGATTTAAAGTTTTTTACATGTTTATAAATGTTCAATATGTCCCCCATCTGCTTATGATGTCCGAAACTTTTTGTATCAACTTCCTAAGCGTTGGGTAGGACGCATAGGAAATCATAGGAAATGAAGATTTGGCTCTACACTTGTGACCACCGAGATCACCTGATCTCACCCCATGTAACTATTTCTTATGGGGTTACGTCAAGGAAGCTGTTTACGTCTCGCCTTTACCAGCAACTCTGTTTACGTCTCGCCTCTACCAGCAACTCTGTTTACGTCCCGCCTCTACCAGCAACTCTGTTTACGTCCCACCTCTACCAGCAACTCTGGTGGATCTGAAGAACCGTATCACTGCTACGGTGCACTCTGTAACAAGATATGCTTTCTTGTGTGTGGGACGAGTTTGGCTGCCGTTTAGATGTTTATTGTGCAGTACAAGTGGGATATATTGAACATTTATAAATATGTTAGAAAAACTCTGAATCTTCCTCCTTTCATTGGTGAATAAATATTTTATTTTGAATTTATAGGTACTTGATCATTCATTTTAAAATAGCCCTGTATATATCCATCTTGGCATTACCTAGCATCTTCACGAAATAGAGGTCGGAGCAGCCTCAAATGCGGATTACCCAGCAGTTATCTCAGCCAGTTAGCTTTGCGAAAATTTACGTGGGAACGGAAGGATCGAGAGATTGAGATGTGTCTGATGATGGAAGTCAGATAAGGATAGATTGATTATCAAGTTTGAGGAAGATGATGAGTTAGAGGTTGGATGAGGAAGCGGGACCGTGGGTTGGGCATTCTTTCTTCAGTATACCCGAAGAAAGAATCGTCAACGACAACCCTTGTGAGGTAGCTGGGGGTAGAGGTTGGTCATATTGAAGAAGAGCAGTTGGGCCAGGTTCTTTGCTGTTGTCGTTGTTGTTGTGGTCGTTGCTCTAGTTGTTGTTGTCGTTATGGTCGTTGCTCTAGTTGTTGTTGTCTTTATGGTCGTTTCTGTTGTTGCTGTTGTGATCGTTGCTGTTTGCGTTGTAATGGATTTATATATCGTTCTTACGGTGGTTGTTTTGGTGGTTGCTGTTGTATCTGAAGATGTTGTTATTGTTGCTGCTGTCATTGTTGATGTTGTTGTCATTGATGAGTTTGCTGTTACTGTTGCTGTTTTTATTATTATTTGCTATTTGCGTACATCATTGTTGATAACTTCGTCTTTGCCGTTGTCGTTGTTGTTGTCTTTGCGTTGGTTTTTGTCATTGCCAATATTATCGTTGTTGTTTCCGTTTTTTCCTTATTTTTGTTGCTGCTGTTGCTGTCGTCCTTACCATAACCATTTCTGTTGTTGTTGCTGCTGTTGTCCTAACCATTGTTGTTGCCGTTGTTTTTGACGTTTTGCTCATTTTAAAATGAAAATAATGGCAACTAATATCACTTTATCGTCAGGATGACGATGCGTTGTTCCCCTCTGGAGACCCGGAGACCCCCACTGGGGCTGAAGCCCCCTGGTCCCCCGACCCCCCAACTCTCGGTGGGAAGCACACTAGGAAGCCCGCTTCCCTCAGGGCCCACTCCCCCACTCCGCCCCCATCCTTCAATAGACGCAGCGCCCCAGCAGCCACACCCACCACTCCCTCCGGTGAGTGTTGCAGGAGAGGTGGTGTTGCAGGAGTGTGAGTGTTGCAGAGGTAGTGGTTTTGCAGAGGTGGTGTTGCAGCGTTGGTGGTGTTGCAGGAGTGGTGGTGTTGCAGAGGTGGTGTTGCAGGAGTGGTGGTGTTGCAGGAGTGGTGGTGTTGCAGGAGTGGTGGTGTTGCAGGAGTGGCAGTGTTGCAGGCTTGGTGGTGTTGCAGGAGTGGCAGTGTTGCAAGAGTGGCAGTGTTGCAGGAGTGGCAGTGTTGCAAGAGTGGCAGTGTTGCAAGAGTGGCAGTGTTGCAAGAGTGGCAGTGTTGCAAGAGTGGCAGTGTTGTAACTCATGTCTCCTCCCCAGATCCCTCCTCGGGAAGGACATGGAAAGGGCTGCTCGGTAAGCGCCTGAAGAGAAACCAGGGGCCTGGGGCCACCACCTACCCTCCCGGGGCCTCCTTTGGAGTCCCTATTCCCCTCTGCCCCATGGTGAGGTCCCCAACAATAGCGCGCAGTGTAAGTCCTCATTGTAGCTTACAGTAAAGCCTACAATATGGACTCGTTTTTTAATTCTAAACAAAGTTAGTTTCATATTTTTACATATTCATATTACAACATGTACACTGAGCAGGCTCACGGGCCACGTACGGCACTCGTGCCATAAATTGACTACCACTTTTACTTAGTTAGTCCCGAAATGTATCCCGTAATGTAACGTACAGAGTAGACTACAAAGTAACCCAGAGTGTAACCTACATTGTATATTATAGGTAGCACAGAGTGTAGCCTACACTGTAGCCCGGAGTGTAGCCTACACTGTCGCCCGGAGTGTAGCGTACACTGTTGCCCGCGGTTATTCCTACAGCGTAGCTAGCACAGAGTGTAGCCTACAGTGTAGCCCGGAAGGTAACATACAGTCTAACCCAGAGTGTAGCCTACAGTGTAGTCCGTATTGCAGAGCGAGCAACATGACGGCGCTGTACCGCTGGTGGTCGCAGCGTGCGTCGAGGTGGTGCAACTCAAGGGGTTGCGGTGCCAGGGGTTGTACAGGATTCCTGGTAACAAGGCTGCTGTAACCCACCTCACCGAGGCCTTAAACCGCAACCCTACCCAAATCGACCTCACCGACCCAAGGTGCTTAGACTACCTGCTTTTCAGGTGGGGTCTGTCTTACCCTACAGGGGCGACCCACTGCCTCCTGAGTCCTGCCACTGACTGCGTTGTCGGCTTCAAAGAGTGTGTGCGTGTGCCATTGTTTGTATTGTGTGTGTGTGCCTTCGTTTGTATTGTGTGTGTTTTTTATGTACCTACTGCACTCTTAAATCGTGGGTGTAGGCACTGTAGTGGCCTCCTCTCTGGTGCCATTATTTCTTTCTTCTCTTTGTCTCTTCACGTCTCAAAGCTCAACAGCTCCAGTCCAAATCCACTCCTGTTCTCGGTGTGTGCCCTTCAAGTTTCCAGGATAGGCTACTTCATACTCTATACTAGGTTAAAACCCTACACCCAGTTACGAAGATATGCAGGTCGGCCGTCCATCAATCCATTGACTAAGTCGGCTGAGTGGTCGCCTTGACAAATTCATGTTTGACACCATCCTCCACCTCAACTGCATCTATGTGCTTTCTAGTGCAGTGAAGCTTATCACTAAAACGTCGTGGCTTTTCATTTTTGTTAGGACGCCGAGCTAACAGTCTCTTCCATGACCTCCCATGATTTCGCGGTCGAGAACGAAGACCACTTCTCCTTCTCCCATCACGACGAGGCCACTGACACCAAATATGCCAGACCTCTGCATATTCTGGAGGCTATAATCGGATCTAATTTTTTCAAAGGAAGACTTCACAGCCCCCAAGAGAACTTGTTGACTTTACGAGAGTGCCAAGCGTTCTCTCTTGATTTTCCGCCACACTGAGGTCGCGTGGAGCAGTGACAGGGTTCTGGCTACTTCATCTTTTCCAATTGCTTCTGGAGAAGCTCTGCTCGTCCACTCGCACCACTCAGCTGCTGTCGGCCACGACAGTTACTTGCATTCATCGTGTTTACTTGAAGATGGCTCCGAATCCCGCCTGCTGCAACGGTCCTCTCCAGTGCGCCCAACAATTTTTCTCCTGCTGTTCTTTTTTCCACGATCCCTTCTTAGCGAGCAATGCTTGTAGATGCGACCGTGTTTTTCACTTGCCTCCCTTTTCGATCGTCCTCATTCGTCGGCCACCTTTACCGCTTCTTTAGCATGCGTTGGCGCCAGCCCCACCTCACACACTACTACTTTTCTCACGTGTGTGTTGTGTGTGTTTTCGATGCTCATGTGTCTGTGTTCACATTGCCTCGTGTTCGTGATGCCCAAGTCTCACGGCCTTGTGCCTGCAGGTGGGGAGACGTGAACGTGATCTCAAGTCTGCTGAAGCAGTTCTTCCAGCGCCTGCCGGAGCCGCTCGTGCCCAGCCACCTGCATCCTCTCTTGCTGCAGGCGGCCGCTGCTCCCCACCCTCACCAACGTCTGCTGCAGCTGCGTACCTTGGTTAGCCTGCATGTGTTGGCACGTGTTATACACTAGCGAATTCAGTAAAGGTGCACCGGCGGACGTGTTGCAGGTGCACCAGCATCCGTGTTGCAGGTAGCTGGTTAACCTCTTGGTGCATTGTAGGTGCAACCATCTTGAGTGTTACGGTACGCATTTTTCACCTTTCTTTTAGGCGATGTATAATCCGACGTGTTGCAGATGAGTCATCTAACACGGTTCGTGTTGCAGGTGCACGAGTTGCCCATGTTCCACTACGAGACCCTGAGGCTGCTGTGCCTGCACCTGCAGCAGGTGGTGCAGCACTCGCAATACAACAAGATGGACGCCCACAACCTGGCCATCGTATTCGGACCGACGTTGTTGCGTGCAACCCACGACGACATTGCCAGGATGGTTACGGACACCCCCCGACAGTGCAGCGTAGTCGAAGCCCTCATCTCACATGTGGGTTGCACTGGATTTCACAAGTTACAGTTTTACAGGTTGCACTGGGTTCCAATGTTGCATGTGATGGAAGTTTAGGGTTGTATATGACAGTAGCTAAAGGTTAACGGCTGGTATTTCTGGGTTACATGGGGCGGCTGTTCAAGGCTGGAAAGGGCTGCAGCTCAAGATAACAATGAATTAGGTGAAGTTTCCCTTGTTACAGTTGAAGGAATGCGATGGTATATATACGGTATATATGTACAGTTAAGGGATATATGGGGTTGTAGTCCGGGGTTGCATTTCAAATATGCTTGGGGCTACAATTCAAGGACACAAGTGGCGGCACCTCGAGGTTGACTGGGTTGCATTCTGGGTCAAATGTTCATTGCAATCCAGGATTATCAACACTGCACATCAGGGTTGCATAGTTTGCAGTTCATGGCGTTATTTAGTCTCCAGTTCAGGGTTGTTACACTCGTGCAAATGACGGTGCAGTGGCTACTCTCTGACGGTGTAGTGGTTGCTTTCTGACTGTGCTCTTGCTGCGCGGATTTTTTGCAGCTGGCCGCTGTTTGCTCTTCTCCCTTTACAGCATCATAGCTGTCATGACCTGTGCATAACATTTCCTGCATCTGTGCGCTGTTTATAATTATTTTTTTTCATTAAAATTAATGGTTCCTCATACTCAGCTCCTGCTAAGTTACTCAAAAGCGGTCGCCAGGCCGGTTTCTACTCACTCTTTCAACTCACTCTGAGGACTACGGTATATTGTAAGTATTCGTTTTGGTGTTCGCTGTATTTGGCTTTGAGCTGACTCAAGACGAGCACCCCTTAAACAAGCGTTTAATAACAATTCAGGAAACTGCGCAATTGTGATGATTTCCTGGAGGCGTAGCACAAAATTTTATTAAAGGCAGAGATAATCTAAAACTAGCCTTAGTATTATTAGGAATATCTTACCAGGACTCCACTCCACTGTCTACTAATTGGCTGACTAATCTAGACCCTGCGTCCCAATGCGCTCCGTGGCGCCTGAACTCGTTCCGAACACGTAATGAACTCGACTCGTACTCGTACGGTTCACATAAAGTGCCTTGGAAGCCTTAGTTAAGACTAAGGGTAACATTTTTTACTCAATACTCAGCCATACATCGACAGTTTTGCGGTGTTTGTCGGACCACTAACTAACTGCCATGTCAGTTAGTCAGACAAATTTTGCTAAATCTGTAATTAACTAAATTTAACTGGTAACTGTCTATGGCCCTATTAGCAATAAATGGCTAACTTGTCATTCTTCAACCCATGTTTTCGAAACAATTCGTATCGTAATCGAAAAACTTGATTTATCCTTAATAATTAAGACAAATCTCGTCTCGTCTCGGTATGTCTCGTTTCAAATCTGTCTGTCTCGTCCCGGTTCATAAATAACCGGGACACAAGTTTTAAAATCCGGGACAGAAGTCTTGTCTCGGTTCATACGTTTATTCCGGGACAAATTTTACCCTCTGTCCCGTTATTTTTTTCCCGGAATTTTCTCGTCTCGTTACGTCTGTCTCGGTTCATTTCGAGAAAATTATTTCGAGACGCAGGAGTCTACAGTACTGTGCACCGACTGACGCTGCAGCGCTGCAGATCCGGATGTCGGTCTGCATGGACGCCGTTTCAGACTGGGTGCGCTCTAACCGGCTCCAGCTCAATGCAGCAAAAACCAACTTCATTTGTTTCGCGACTGCTAGGCGATAGCTTCCGGCCAACCCTGTTCGCGTGGGCAACGAGTTCGTCATTCCTGTGTCTTCGGAACTTTCTATAAACAATCTCATTGCCAAAAAAATAACCACAGCTTGATTTGGCGCTCTGGAACGAATAAGCAAGCGACAGCCGCTGTCTCTCGAGGCCTTCTTGGTGGCGCTCGTTCTGACCCGATTTGACTATGGTATTAGCACACTCTATGAACTTCCGACGAGGGCACTAAGTAAACTGCAATACCGTAATGAACGCTTCGGCATGACTCGTGTGCAATGAGCGAAAATTCGACCACGTGACGAGGATATTGCGTTATCTTCACTGGCTGCGCATGCAGGAGAGCACGCAGTTCAAGGTCGCCGTTCTGAAGTCCCGATGCTTTCACGGTCTTGCGCCTCCCGATCTCACGGAAGGTCTGCAGCGCGTGTCGGATCTGTGTCTGCCCTCTAGAAGACTACTGTGTTCGTCATCAACAGCGGACCTCGTTGACTCTCTACACGTCTATCTACCGTCGGTGACACAGCGTTCCCGGTCGTCGGCTGTCGGCTTCCGTCTGTCGGCTTCCATAACTTTGGCTTCTTCGTTGCAGGTGTTTCGTCAACGCCTAAAGACTGAACTATTTCGTAGAGCTTATGAATCTGGTGTTTAGTCATTTTCATCCGTTCTCATCCTTTCTCGTGCCGTGAAACTAAGGCAATATTTTCTTGAGCACTATTCTGCGTAAGTAATAGCAGCGTAATAATATAACGATCGTCGTAATCATTTAATGATCCCTGCAGGCGGGCTGGTTCTTCAGTGATGCTGAAGAGGACCAAGTCCCACCAACCCCCGTCACAGGTGCTCCTCTTGGTGACTACGAGCCCCAGCCTCCCCAAGTGCAGGCTTTGCTCGACAACGCTGCTAAACTTTCGGGTGAGTTACTTTGCTCCTTCCTCCAACCCACATCCTGTCTCGTCTCCACAGCCTCCATCGTTCCCACAGCTTCTCCTGTTCCTCAACCATAATTTTTCCAACCCATTACCAGCTCCCCTCCCCTCTTCACAGTCTCCCGCACTTCTCGCAACCTCCCCTCTTCCCACCATCGCATCTTTGCTTCCCACCAGTTCTTTGTTCAACGCAGCTTTCCTTCACTGCTCACTTTCCTTTTTGTAGCTTCACCTAAACTTTTCCTTTCTACAACCCCATCAGCGTCCATTTCCTTGCTCCTGCTTCTCATTACGTTTTCCTTGCTTCTCAAAACTTCCATTCGCTTCTCAAATTTCCGCTTGCTTCTCTAAACCTCCTCTTGCTTCTCAAAACTTCCGCTTGCTTTTCATTGCCGCCTTTTGCTCCTCACGGCCCCCCTTGCTTCTCAAAACAGCTTTTGCTTTCACAACCTCCCTTTGTCTATCGTAACCGATTTTTTTTTTTTGCTTCCCACAATTGCTCCGCGTTCTATAGTCCCTACAAAAGCTTCAGCCCGCTTCCCACAATATCCTGTCGCCTAAAAAGCCTTCATGGTGATTCTGCCACTCCCCCCCCCCTCCATGCTAACCATAGCCTCCCAAGCTGCGCGCAACCACTTTCTCACTTTTCTACTTCCTCCTCTTGCTACCCGCTATGTCACGTTGCCCTCTTGCTACTCACCACGTCAGTCCAGGTTTGCCATTTTAACTTAACTGCGATCATGATTTATATTTCCTATAATTTACACCGAACGGTTTCAGCAGGTCTGGGCAAGTCGGAGAGCAAGAAGGTGCTCGTGTCATCAATAATTTCGGCGGCTAGCAGAAAAGTTCATAAGTCTCGCAATCGTCGCAGGAGCGAGGAAATCCTTGGGGAGTGGGGAAGCAGGGACCTGGAGCGGTCACGTGACGGGGGCGAGGTCCCCCAATACTCTTCTGTAGAAAACAACCCCAGAATATCCAGTGGGTCTGCCAATGATTCGGAGACCCATGCGGCTTCTGAAGTATCCCATGATAATGATGAAAGAAACGTTCCTCTTAACAACTCTTTAATTAACCACTCTGATACGTCCAGTATTGCTGAAGTGTCTAGACAGGATACAGATAACACTTTAAGACTCTCGGCAATGTCTCCGTCCGAACGTTCGTCATGTTCGGACGTCACCATGAACTCTGACGTCGCCACACACGTCGGTGACTCCTCTATCTCCTCTGACGTCTACAGACGGCACGACGGGCGGTTATCAGTAGACGTGGCCAGAGAATCCATCTACGACGTTGCACGGACGAGTTTACCGTCAAGTCTGAACCATGATAGCTACAGAGACGCAACTCTTCGGCCCACCGGCGCCACGCCGTCATACCGCGACCACAGCCGCACCAAGCAGCGCATCAAGCGCTTCGTCGACGAAACGAAAGCCAACCTCGACCGGCAGATCCCAGTAGTGCTCCACTCCTCCTCGGGACCTCTCTCCTCGTCAGGACTCCTTTCCTCTAGTGGGCCTTTCTCCTCTGCAGAGCCTCGTACCTCCGAAGGGTCCCTTTCCTCCCAAGGTATCCTTAACATTGCAGGACCCCTCTCTTCTCGTCCTCTATCCTCCGGAGGGCCGCTACCTCCTCCCAGAAGACGGACTAGCGTCCGGCTAGACTTTGACAAACAATCCATCGATGCCGCCTGGTTGAAGGCAAAAAAGGATTTAGAAGAAGTGGATCCTTTAGATCTCATAGCCGATAATCCATCAGGTGAGCATCTATAATCGATAATTGATCAATAATTTTGTAACTTCAGTATTTTTTCCGATAATGCAATCACACAATATTGTAATAAAAATTTAAAGTTACCTTCATTTTAGTTCTTTTCCAGAAATATATGATAAATTAACAAACAATAACCCTACTGTGCAGAGGTGCTTCAGTTGTTCGGGCACTCCGAGACCAGAAGCAACGAAGCCCTCAGTTTACCCTCACCCTGTGTGACGTCCGGCGATGCTGCGGACGAAGATGACGAAGTCTCCCTGACTAGCTTGCCCTTTGCTTGCGCCCCTTCTGCCCTCACTAACGTTTTACCCTCTCAGGTAAATGGGCAATGGGAACAAAATACTAACGAGGGAATCTACAGGAACACTCTAACGGCGAAAGCTTTACTTCGGCAGGGATACAATGGTAGCATTACTGGTCCTATTTCTTTCCTATCTCGTTCCATACGGGGCTCTCACTCAAATCTCCTTAATGTTTCTCTGTCGCCGTATACAACAGGTTCTCAGTCTGCCTCTGTCTCCTCTGTCTCAAGTACCGGGCCAATACCTGCTTGTCATAAATCACAAGTTGCATGCGTTTCTTCTCATTCTAAGTCTGTGACACCCAAGGTAGCAAATGTTATCGAAACACTTTTGTGTCCAGCGCTTGCAGTTGGTCACCCCTCTACTCGTACGTTCTATTCAACCCCTACTCCTCATACCCCATTGTTCACGCCTTCCTTGGGCACAAATTCTTCAATAAATGTCAATATTTCACTGAACTGCATTGGTGACATAACCACTAATTCTTCCCCAAACGCAGATTTTTCCAATACCTCCTCCTATTTATCTTCAACCACTAATTCTTTACGAACCACAAATGTTATTTTAAGTACCAATTCCTCTAAAACAAATTATACTAATCCAACTACCAATTCTTTTTCAACCACAATTCTTCCCCTAACCACCAATTCTCCTCTAACCACTGAAGCCTCCAGCTCGGCGGTAAGCCGTCCTCCTTGCACTACTTACCCAATAACTTATCTTCCACGGCGCCATTCACTCGTCTCTTCCTGCTCGCTTCTTCCTCATTCCAATGTCCTTGTGAGACGGCATTCTGATCCTGGTGCTCAAAAAACGCGTGCCTTCAAATATCGCCAATTTTTCCATACACATTCATCTTGTAGAATGTCAACAACTGAGATACCTTTCACTGAACCGTTCCACGCTCAACCTATCAATGGTGTTGCTGGCACTGCTAACTTTTACTCAACATTAAGCAGCGGAAGCATGCGACAAGGTTCTACTTTGTACAGTTGCTTGCCTCTTGACCCCGCTGTTGGAATGTCGACTAGAACGCTTAAGCTCGAGGACTGCACTGAACAGACTGATAGATCAGTCGGCGAGCACTGTACTAAATGGACTGATGGGCCAGTCAGCAAGCACTGCACTGAACGGACTAGTGCATCAGTCGGCGAGCACTGCACTAAACAGACTGATGGACCAGTCAGCCAAGACTACACCGAACGGACTGATGAATCAGTCGATTACTTCACTGAACGTACTGATGGACAAGTCAGCCAAGACTACACCGAACGGACTGATGAANGAACGGACTGATGGATCAGTCAGCGAGGACTGTACTAAAGGGACTGATGGATCAGTCAGCAAGGACTGCACTGAACGGACTGATGGATCAGTCAGCGAGCACTGTATTGAACGGACTGATGGACCAGTCAGCCAAGACTACACCGAACTGACTGATGAATCAGTCGATTACTTCACTGAAGGTACTGATGGATCAGTCAGCGAGCACTGTACTGAACGGACTGATGAACCAGTCAGCCAAGACTACACCGAACTGACTGATGAATCAGTCAGAGATGGTTTAGACTCGGTATCGCGTGAATCTCCGAATCGCGGTTTGCCCATGCTTCAGAACTATGATAAAATCTCGTCAGCTTTGTCACTGACGTGTAAAGAATCATCAACTGCAACATCTGCAATGTCACAGTCTGAAGCCCCGCCAACTGCAACATCTGCAATGTCACAGTCTCAAGCTCTGCCGACGGCAATGTCCGTAATGTCACAGTCTGACGCACCCCCATTTGAAACATCACAGCCTTCTGTTATCTCATTCGAAATCCCAATATCTGCAGTGCCTCTAGCAGGAGCACCACCATTTGCTGCGTCGCCTTACGCGCCCTCTTCAGGCAGCCTTCGTGCATCATCCGTTTGGGCAACGCGACCCACAGTTCCGAGGGCGCTACCCTGGCACTCCGTTGTGGCCAGCCTCTTGCCAGCTCAACTCTGCGTGTCTGATGCCGCTCTCTACGACGAACTGAAGAAGCCTGGCGTTTCCGACGCGTTCATATTTGATAAGATTAAAAAAAACTATAATTCCGACTCTTGTTTAGCAGCTACTCTCAAGACCCCGTATATTTCTGACCCTTCCTTGCATCGTGAGCTCTCAAAGCCTCGCATTCGTGACAGCTCTTCCCTTTCTTCCTCTGTCAAGGAGAAAAAATTGTCACCCAACAAACGCTTCACTGAGTTCCTAAACAACTCTCTGTCCAGTGACGCCTGCGCCAACGTCGCCCTGCTCTCTTACAGATCAACTCCCTCCCTGTCGCCCATCTCAGGTGGCTACCAGCAGGTTCCATCGCCCCAGACTGCCAGCAGATTACCTCGTGAATTCTCTAACACCTTCAAAAGTATCACCAATTCATCCACAAGGATCCCTATTTCGTCCAAGAGTATGCCCAGTTCACCCAACAGGATTCCCAGCTCGCCAAGAAGCATCTTGATCTCTCCCAAAAGTGTCCCTAGATCATCCAATAGTCCCTCCACTTCGTCAGAAAGCATAAAGACACAAGCTCCCTCAAGTGCACCCGAAGATCTTGTAGAGTCATGCGGACTCACGGTCGTCAGCCCCTGTGACAAGCTCGCCCTTCTTCCTGTTCCGACTTCTCCACCCTTGGGGAGACGTCCTTCGCTTGAGGGGTTGGGCACCGATTCCCCTTGCGTCCTCGCGCATCCCCTCGCTGATGCGTGCTCTTCTGATTTGCACTTCACAGCTTCTTCACACGTTCACACACCCTGCACTTCACTACTTCACTTTTCGAGCTGCGACTTTCCTTCTCAGCCTGACCTCGCGAGGGCTCTAGGGCGCGAGTGTCATTTGGTGAGTGGTTGAAGGGGAGTGTTATTTGGTGAGTGGTTGAAGGGGAGTGTTATTTGATGAGTGGTTGAAGGGGAATATCGTGTTGAGTGGTTAAGGGCTAGCGTCGTTTGGACGCGAGGGGTTGCAGGAGAGTGTTACGTGGTGAGTGGTTGAGGAGGGAGTGTCGTGTGGTGAGTGGTCGAAGTGTTGTGGTTTGAGTTGCTCGCCGTTCTGTGTTACTTGCAGCACTAGGTTTCTCTTGCAGCAACAGTGTTGCAGTATTACTGTCTTGAAGAAACGAGGTGTTCAAGCTAGGCTGTCCTACATTAACGCAGGTTTACACTTACAGTAGTGGAGGTTCTGCAGAACTTAGTTGTAGTAGTGGTATTTTACTATGGGTTTGTAGTATTGGTGTAGCAGTAACCCACTAACGTCAGCTCGCGTGTGCAGGAGGGCGGCAGGAGTCAGGTGACGTCTGCAGATGACGGCTCACGGCAGCTCGCCGACGACGGTAAGTTTCTACCACATTTCATTCACTTCCAACCTATTCGTAACTTCTGCAAGTGATTATAATTCATCTTCATTTATCTTACGACTGCAAGCTAAATTATCCAATAATGCCGCACAACTGAAGCGTTCGTGGCCTTGGTGCTGGGTTATGGAATTAAAAACTCGATGGTGGTAAATGAAATCTCTCGCAATTAATGA
This sequence comes from Hyalella azteca, assembly GCF_000764305.2. Taxonomy (NCBI): domain Eukaryota; kingdom Metazoa; phylum Arthropoda; class Malacostraca; order Amphipoda; family Hyalellidae; genus Hyalella; species Hyalella azteca. The sequence continues at coordinate 22,545 of NW_025931625.1, forward strand.
CCCTAACTTCAAGTTTGCAGGTCAAAAATTCATAGTTAGTTACAGATAATTGTATATAGATTGTACATATATGTACTTATCAATACTAATGGTTAAAGGTACAAACGACCCAACCATTTTTTGCTGCTTAAAAGATACTATTCCGTATGGTTTTCTCGAAACATCTTTCGGATTACTGGCGACCATAATTATTATGATATGTATTAACGACGTAAATTTCTGTCGATGCCATTGGCAACTCAAAATTTTGTGAGATGCACTGGAACTTGGATTATTGTGAGAGGACTTGGTGACTTCAATCATCATTTACGTCACTGGCACTATTAATTATTGTGAGAGGCACCTGTGACTTTAAGGTGGTGTCGACTCAAATGGATGGGTTTGAGTATGACGTAGAGCAGATAGTGTGACAACCATTTGCGGTGGGCAGAGAGCCAGAGATAGTCAGCTTTTGTCGTTTGGAAACAAGATATTATCGATAGGACGTTTGCACAGACCGTTTTTTTTTTATAAACCAAGCAAACTTCGGCTGCTAATAATTGAATGCCGTTCACGCGGTGATGGCATTATCCCGCTCGGATGAGTATAGCTACATGTATTGCTGCAAGTGACAGCTGATGTGCTGCTTGTGTCAACTGTTGTCGCCCTGCTGGATTCACGCTGCTGACATCAGCGTCTCTCATCTCAGCTGACGACCGCAGGTCCGTACGGGCAGCCGCCCGCCGCCTCATCTTGAGAATACCGTCCGCCGCCCGCGTCTGATGACCGCCCTTACGTCCGCTAGCTGCTGTACGACCCCGACACGCCACGTCTGATGGCTGCCGTGCTCCCACTCGCCACGTCTGATGCCGCGACCTGCTCCTATCTCCTCTATGCTCCCCAATACTGATAATCACATTCAGTCCTCCCGCATACACGTCCAAGTTTGCCGTAGCCATTCATTTCCTCTGGTCGAGAGCGTTTCATCCACGCTGATAAAGGGCAGACGTCTGATGGCCGTCCTACTCCTCCTTCGCTCTGAGGAGCGCGCTCCCTCTGCCCTCCAAGGTGCAGAGTCCCGCCGTGTTCCTACTACTTTTACGCGCGTGTAAAGTGTACAACAGTTCCAGCAAGTGTTACGCATGCATAAAGTGTTCATATAAATAACCTTCTAACCAGTATTACGCGTGCATAAAGCGTTCTCGCAAGTAACCTCCTAGCAAGATTTTCGCATGCATAAAGCGTTCATACCAGTAACCTCCTAACAAGGGTTACGCGTACAGAAAGTGTTCATACGTTTTTTTTATGTTTGGGTCCAAGGCTTTCCTCGAATTGGACTATGTCACCAGTAAACTAATATTGTATATGAAAATGCAAAGGTTCATGGTCTAGAAGACAGTTGAACTGCACATTGTCTGGTCACTATTGTGAGGCTGGACTACTGATGAGAATGTTTTCCCGAGTCGAGATTCAAGGGTTATTTATAATGAAGGTATAAATAATTCAATATAAAGTAAGTTTATAGTGAACATAAGCATATATTTACCGCTCAACTGAGCCTTATTTTGTGGCGGCAGGAAGCGACTTCTTGAAGGCGATCACGGCGACATTCGAGAAGATGCGCAGCGAAGGACCTTCTGAGGAACCCTCCCCTCCCCTCACTCCCCCTCCCCCTGCTCGCGAGTGGCCTAAGGAGGAGACACTCGCCACCCTCGACATCGCGAGTGGCGAGGCGGACGAGCGGCGACACTCACGAGGGTCGGGCGAGGGCAGCGGGTGTCGCCTGTACCGCGACCCCTCACTGCACCGACGCACCGGCGACCCTCGGGGCTCCCTCGCGCACCGCCTCTCCGTGCCCCGCAAGGTGAGAGTGGCAGTTGGTGTGGCGTGGCAGCTGGTGTGGCGTGGCAGCTGGTGTAGCGTGGCAGCTGNTCATCAGTTAGTGGTATCACCAAACAGAGTTATCATCAGTTAGTGGTATCACCAAACAGTGTTATCATCAGTTAGTGGTATCACCAAACAGTGTTATCATCAGTTAGTGGTATCACCAAACAGAGTTATCATCAGTTAGTGGTATCACCAAACAGTGTTATCATCAGTCAGTGGTATCATCAAACAGTGTTATCATTAGTTAATGGTATCACCAGTGTTATCAACAGGTGTCATGTCTTGAAGGCGTTATCTTGAATGAGCTGTGGTTTAGTGTCGTGGTAGCCCACGCACAAAGAGCCTCACCGAGAACTTCAGGGATACAAAGGTAGCCGTAGGCCTCTTTTCTCTGATGTCCAATGACGGAATTTGTGCCTTACTGCTAGCCGACGAATTCTGTGAATAATGCATTTAGCTTTAGGGCATCAACTCGAGTGACGCTACTCAAATTACTACTGCATAGCCAACACCATACCTTCTACGACTACAGGAAATTATTTATTAGGAAAGAATTCAATTGAATTTGAGGGAGTTGATAAAAAGAGATAATTACTTTGAAACATGTCTCACTATAGCCATTCAAACGTATTGAATCTTGGGCGAATCTTGCCACCTGAACTTTTTTCCACGTTTGAACCCACGATGAATAAAAGTTGACCGCAACTAACACGTTGCTCCCTTTCGAAATTTAATACATGTCGAAACATGCGTGCCTAGGTGCTTTATACATGCGTGCTTTATGCGCACCAAAATTCAAACGAAGTGATATAATCGAAACAAAATCCGATACGCGTTGCAGCACGCAGAGTATTTGTGTCAGTGCAGATGATGTATGACACACCATACAGTGTACGGTTTAACTGCATGCTATGCAGTGTAGAGTGTAGACCGTCCTTCCAGGTCCAGGGCAGCGAAATTTACCGTAGCCGTGCCTCAAAACTCGTGCTTCGCGCTGTGATGCTATGGAAAACAACCGCCTGACTCGCAATAATGCCTTCCTAAGTATAGCCATGGTGCACTGTAATTATTGCACTACCTCATTTTTTATGCGCCTATAGATTTTTATAATTACATCTATGAATAAGCATCTTTGTACGTTGGTATATGTATGTACGTACAAAGCCCCACAGCAGCTGACACGTCGATTGCTTTTGCTGGCGAAACGGGTTGGGTTTTTCATGGGGCAAAAGCTTTAGAGGATCGCAAGAAAATAAATCCTGGAGGTTATGGATAGAAATGTAAGAGCCTTGTCCGCACACACGAAAATGGAGCGGCGCATGGAGCACGCGGTAGGAGCGGCGCATGGAGCACTCGGTAGGAGCGGCGCATGGAGCACTCGGTAGGAGCGGCGCATGGAGCACGCGGTAGAAGCGGCACATGGAGCACTCGGTAGGAGCGGCGCACGGAGCACACGGTAGGAGCGGCGCATGGAGCACTCGGTAGGAGCGGCGCATGGAGCACTCGGTAGGAGCGGCGCATGGAGCGGCGCACGGAGCACGCGGTAGGAGCATCGCACGGAGCACACGGTAGGAGCGGCGCATGGAGCACTCGGTAGGAGCGGCGCATGGAGCACTCGGTAGGAGCGGTGCACACAATAAACTGTAGATTTTTTTTGTATATGGAGAAAATGTTCGACGAATCCTGGCTTATTTTATTTGTATATATTTTGTAGAGGTTTTATTCGCCAGGTTATCTTTAAGAAATAATGACTGGAGAATCACATGCGCGTTGCTCACAGTGAAGCTTCTTATTATAGGACGCTGTAGCGACAACATACCACAAACTCGACCGTTATCATCACATCGTAATGAGGCAACCGCTTACTCGACCATTGTTATGTCGCAATTGCCGCAGCCACTACAGTCTTTTTTGCTTTTTTTCAACGTGTGACATAAAAACAAGGTCTTTGATCATCAGGAGACTAGTGGACTACGGCTTGTGAACAAAAAACTTGTGGACAACGACAGATTGCGGTCATTGAATGAATTGTGATCGGCATCACTTTCTCTTAGTAGTAAACACCTTGCCAGGCGTAGGCCACAGTTCTGTAATAAAACAACTGCTCAAGTAATTTGACTTTCATTCATCCCGTCACTTCCATCAGACGAAAATTTGCTATTTTTCTAGAATTTGACCTTTTGGAATCTTGTAGTCGTGTTATGACTGTCACTACAGGTATGAAGATTTTCCGATTAATAGAATTGCGAAATGGGCAGGCACCAACCTGCTGTTTCTCTTCAGACTCTTCCGTCTTCCATTCAACTCATCATGGAAACGAAGTTATAATTCTGATTTCAATAGCCTTGGGAGAAGATGGGCAAATGTTCTTGCCGCCTGTGATACGTGCTAGTAAAATAATCTTAAATAAAATCGTAGTGCACCGTAACCAAAACGCGATTTTTTGTTTCAATGGGACAAAAATTAACCACTAACCGGGGTGCTACGCCTCGAATACAGAGCTAACCCAAGGCCCCAGTCGCCTTGGAGAAAGCAACGGTGATTGCGAAGAACGAAGAAGAGACCTGTACAGTGTAAGAACGAGATGTCGGCTACCCGCACTGGTGATGCCGGAACACTTCCACCTCCTGGATAACTCCTAAATGCAAAGGGTGGGGAGTGCGAGGGATCCTGCCTGCAAAAGGATGGTTAGTGCGAAGGATCCTGCCTACAGAGAATGGGTGAGTGCGAGATATCCGGCCTGCAGAAGTGGGAGTGGTAGGGACCCTGCCTCCAGAAAAACCAAGAACACAAGTCCCATGATACATATCTTATTTAATATCATAGTGAAACCCCGTGTAATGCATAAAAACTGGTTGTAATAAACGAATTTGACTACATGAGTTGTTTCTTCTTTATCGGATCGGATATTTTTGCCCAAAGAAACAACCGAGGGCCTCAAACGTAGGGCTGAAGCCATGTGCTCACTTCGCCCAAAACATTTCACACTGTACAGCAAACTGGGTACTTTCAGTACGCAGTGAAAATGAAGGATTCATCTCACCCTCCTCTCCACAATTTGAATAAAACGCAAGACAAAATTGATCACTGTGAAAGTTTAATGGACACAAAATGAGAAGAATAATGTTTAATCATACGAGACATGGCAAGTCATAAACAAGGAGAAAATAGCACCAGTTAATCTCGAAGATCATAACGTCCTTGGGTCTCGGAGGACACGACTGCTTATCTGGAATATCGTTTTTGCTAGACTTGCTAACCCAAAACTCAAAGACCGTCTCGTGTATTGAATTTCTTATAAAATAAATCATATTTTAATTTGAAGTTTGCGCATGAAAGAATTGTTTCTCTTGGTCTTCGCGAACTTAGTGGAGTAAAACATTTTGAAAAAAATCCAACTTAAAACTTACTTACCGAGTTATTTGTTAAGATCATTTGGCCACTGCTGAGCCAAAATTATACATGCAAAAGAGAATCCAGTATATTACGGTTACCTGGAAGTAATAATAATCGGTGAAATTAATGCAGATGGTGATAGTGCAACGAAAGCAGAGGTCCACGTAAGAACGTACGCTACGATATTAAATGTTAAAACTTTGATGGAGTATCCTGCACAGGGCACATCACATCGCTGTCATTATGACTAAGCAAAAATCGTGTTACATTTTTCCCAAATAAGAAGAAAAAAAAGAGGTAGATTAATTCGATTCATCTCGAACAACCGTGCCCTTGGAAGCGCGTGCCAGAATAATCTTGATAAAAAAACCCTGAAAAAATGTTGATTATTCTTTCAATATTTTTTGATTGTGATGAAATTCATTATACGGCAGGCTAAAAGATGCAAATTTTAATTCAATATAAAGGTATTGACCCCTAAAAAAACGGTATCGACCCCTAAGAACAGAACAAGATGCTACTTAAAAAAAAATATTGATCAACAAACCACTGCATACAAACTTTAAATCAAGATTCGTTTTATCAATCTCCAAAATCGCAGTAAGACGAAATACTCGCAGCAAAAATTACCAAATTTTTTGACAAGAATTTCATGCACAGAAAGATCTAGAGAATTGCTTGAGCAAATAGTTATATAAGCCTTTATTCCCAACCGTTGGGACATTACATTGCACCGCGACATCAATTTGATGAATGTGATTCGCGTTAATGGCAAGCAACTTGTCTCCCTTTCTGCTTGCTTCATAAGTTTCTTTAATGAATTAAATAACAGTTTCACGTCTATAACTTACGATTTAAATAACTAAAGACAAATGAGAATATGTTCACAAAAACTGATGCAGCTAATAATGCGTCATCGGCGGCTAAATTATCGGAAGACGAGAGAGAAAGCGGTTTAGAATCCTTCAAAAATTTGTAAATAATATTAGAGATGGCGTTAAAATTACAATCTAAATCGTACCTAATTAAAAGCTTGGCTGTAATCATAAGCTCGACCACCTATAAATCGAAATATTGAATATGCAGAAGGAAATTTTCGAATGTTTCCCAACTATAATGAATTGTCTCAACTCATTCAGTCATTATCATAACTCAGCAACGGTAGCGTACGAGTTCGAAACCCGCAGCAAGATGCGGAAATTCCGCGTTTTATGAACAGGCGACAGGCCAATATGGCCTAATCTTCAATGTTACGCCACTATGAAGGCAAATTGTGGTGATAACGATATTTTTACTTACGTATTTTCTGTTTTTGCTTCAGGACACCATCGTTTTTACCGGTATGACTTGAGAGGATGGGAACATGAAGCCTTGACGCAATTCTACGGTAGATCGTCCCGTCAACGTTCCTCGTCCGAGAGTTTAGTCCTGAACGCTGGCTAATAAGTTGACAGAAATGCGGAAGGACAGAGACAATGAAGCACAAAAATTGATGGGCATAAATCAGACCAGCGACATGCGACTGTAGCGCTTAGTCTTCACCGCTCCAACAGACACGGAAAAATAATTTTTAAATCAAGTCTCAATTGTAATGAGCTAAGAACACGGCTGAGGATCTCAGCCTGTAGGGATTTCAAGCCAAGAGCTTCAATGACGAATATACAACAGGGTTCTAAATGCATTATTTCAACAGCAATCAAGAAAGTGAGCCTTTAGCCCGAATGCTTTTATAATATATATTAAGTCCCAACAGAAAACTAATGATAAATGATACTGAATTATTAGGTGATAATACTTTCAATACAGAGAATAACGCAGAACTTCCTGTCAAGAAGAAACAACCCAACAAATAATACTAGTATAACTTTTATAGAATTAACGAAATATATAGGTAATAATAAGATGTTCGAGCAGACAACAAGGAATCTGAAATACTGAAAGAAAAACAACCTTAGAAAATTCACATGAATTGCGGCGAGAATATTGCTTGCCTTGGCAGCCTCCGCGCGGCGCATGACGGGGGCCAGGGAAGTAGTCTTCGCTCGCACATTGTTGGAACCTGTGACATTCCTTGCATTGTATGGGATGGACCTCATGGTTGAACTAGTATAAGGTTGACCCATTAGAAGCCCATTTTTGAGGATGTAGTTCGTTGTTCGTCTATGACGTCACTGATCTCAGTGACGTCACGGGCATTAACCAATCACCGAAATGCGCTCAAACCAGTCAACCAATCCGTCATGGGAATGACGGGTTTGTTTACGTTTCTCGATCTACGTGACGTAACAAGAAAGCTGAACTGAAAGACGGAAATCTTTGTGGGTCAACCTTATATAGTTCAACCATTATGGACCTGACCGTGCACATAGATTGCTTTACTAAGATACGTGAGCATGAGCAGTGAGCACGTCACCAAGATACGTGAGCACGAACAAGTCACCAAGATACGTGAGCACGAACACGTCACCTAGATACGTGAGTACGAACACGTCACCAAGATACGTGAGCACGAGCACGTCACCAAGGTACGGCATGAGAAAGATAGATAAAAACTTTGAGTGTCACTCACGAGGCCCAGTACCGTCTTGAGGGGAGACAACTTCCCTCGTACTGCCTCTGCAGGAAATGCTGCGCTTCCAAACCTCCATGCACCGTACAACATTATTATAAAATATATCCACTTATTTTCCAAAACGCTTAAGAATATTTCGAGTGCGTAAAAAGTTAACGGAAGCACTTTTCTTCCACTATAAAAAGCAAACAAGAATATTAAGGCATACAATAATATGATTCTTACCTACAGATTTCTAACAATAATTAGCCCTTCTTTCCGAAAGCATACAAAGTCATGCATTGCAAGGATTTATGTCCTTTATTTATACTAAATTCTCGCCTAAACAAAGGCAAATGGACTAATATCGTGTCGGCCCCTGCCGTCCTAACGACCACGAACCGAAATTCGATGACTCAAGATTTCTCGTATCCATCACCTCTATATTACCAGCACCAAGCACCGCCATTCCCTCAAGACCCAATGTGACAAAAGTGAATATGTTTTATGCGGCATCGTCGGGAAGTTCGAGGAGCTCCCTCATCTGGGTGAGGGAGGCCTCGAGAGCGTCTCTGAAGGTGCTGGAGTGTGTCTCGGGGGAGGAGTTGAGGGCTGACACGCCGAAGACGATGGAGGCGCTGCGTGGGTTGTAGCAGCAGCCGTAGCCATCAGGCACCAGCGGCCCGTAGCACATGAAGGCCTCGCAACGAGCAGGGACCTGTAAAGATGCATGTGATGGTAAAGCAAACCCCAAATTATTTCGCATAAGAACTAATGCCATTTACCTTATGCTTTATTCAATTTATTGTCCATGATTTTGGCCTAATTACAAGCGGCTCTCGCGTAGAAAGAAATCTACTTTCGAAGTCGCGGAACGGTTGCTAATAATGCTGCATAGAAGGTGACATTTAAAATCAAAATAAAATTTATTACTACAGAAGTTTCATTCAAAGTATCTACATTTTTATTAATTACCAGCAGCACATGATCTTCTCCGCTCAAAGGAGTATAGTCACTAAGATCAATGGAGGCATTCTTTATCATAATTTGATTGTTCTAATTGAATTAGATTTTATTCACTTCTTTTGGACATCATTAGGCAATTTTTGAGGTTACCTACAACTGCTTCAGTCGAGCAGTTTCACTAAACTTCATAGGAACATTGCTAGGCTCTAATGGTAGGGTACGCACCTGGCTGGTGGAGAGGCACGCACCTGGCTGGTGGAGAGGCACTCACCTGGCTGGTGGAGAGGCGCATGTGTGCAGATCGCGCATAAGCCACGTCCATGAAGATGGCCGGCACGTCCATGCCGAGCTCGATGGCCGCAAGCTTCAGCCCCAGCAGGTGGCGGTCCACCCCCTCCCCTTTAACGGCCTGCAACAAGACGGCCATTCAACACTCAATAACTTTACTTTTAATTCAGTTCTACATTACTCAGGTACAGTTAATTCAGTTCTAGCTAATTCAGTTACAGTTAATTGCTCATAATTGTTTGGTCAATTCAATGCAAAAATGCTACTATTGCACTCTCGGTCTAGTCCTAATGTTTACTGGAAGGAAATATTCACACATAAATATATCTTTTACCGGTACTAAAATTAGTTTTCAGCATCGGTTAACTTATCACCGGTTCATATCTTAGGGTACGTACACAGTGAAAGCAGGTTTGCCCGCGCGGGCAACCTGCTCCAACCTGCCACAAGAATGAACATAAGATAATAATGTAAGTGTTCACAGTGAAAACCTGTACGAATAGGCTTCTGCCGACAACCTGCTTATACCTATTTACCGGAATGTACTGCACATTCTTATCTGCTCAACCTGCTTGGCATATGGTCATTTTTGAATTAGTTGTACTTTTAAACCCTCCATTTTCTTTGTTTGCACTCAATTGGAGGGATTTTTGAGAGGTAATAACACATGATGAGCATCGGCAGTGATCAATTAATCACGGAGGTGTATGCTCGAACAACCATTTGGGACAAATGGAGTAAAGAGCACTCTAACCGAATTGTAGTTGAGAAATTTGAGCCGACATTGCCAAGAAGATGAACTGTGAAGGTAAGGGAACATTGGTTTAATCTTACTTTAACTGCATATCAAAAAAAGACCTGGTTTCTTCCTCTTGCGAATGGTTTCTTCCTCTCTAATGACAAAGGCCTGGTTTCTTCCAGCTGGTTTCCTGCTTCCTCTGTGAAAACCCTCTCGCATTTGTTTCAGGCGCCAGCCTCAGCAGGTAACCAGCACGCTGGCAACCTGCTTTCACTGTGTACGTACCCTTACACTCTATCACCACTGCCGACAACCTGCTTATACCTATTTACCGGAATGTACTGCACATTCTCATCTGCTCAACCTGCTTGGCATATGGTCATTTTTTAATTAGTTGTGCCTTTAAACCCTCCATTTTCTTTGTTTGCACCCAATTGGAGGGATTTTTGAGAGGTAATAACACATGATGAGCATCGGCAGTGATCAATTAATCACAGAGGTGTATGCTCGAACACTTATTTGGGACAAATGGAGTAAAGAGCAATCTAACCGAATTGTAGTTGAGAAACTTTGGGCTGACATTGCCAAGATGATGAACTGTGAAGGTAAGGGAACATTGGTTTAATTTTACTTTAACTGCATATCAAAAAAAGACCTGGTTTCTTCGTCTTGCGAATGGTTTCTTCCTCTATTATGAAAAAGGCCTGGTTTCTTCCAGCTGGTTTCCTGCTTCCTCTGTGAACACCCTCTCGCATTTGTTTCAGGCGCCAGCCTCAGCAGGTAACCAGCACGCTGGCAACCTGCTTTCACTGTGTACGTACCCTTACACTCTATCACCTGCCTGCCCTACACTCCCCAGCACCTGCCTGCCCCACACTCCCCAGCACCTGCCTGCCCTACACTCCCCAGCACCTGCTTGGCGTAAGCGTTATGGGCAGCGACGGCCTGCAGCAGGAGGCGCCGCTGGTGGCGAGGGGCGGCGGAGGCATCCAGAGCCGCGGCGCAGAAGGCGGCGCTCTCCTCAGAGCAGCTCCTGATGGTCTCCGTGCGACCCCCGGCGAACATCCGCGTAGACGCGGACTCGTAGTGGGCGGCGGGCTCCCCGTGAACTCTGGGGGAGGAGGCGGAGGATTAGTGAACGGCGGGCTTCCCACTCCCCTTGGAAGTGAGGTGGAGGCTTATGAAGCCGTTGGGACTTACCTGTAGTGGGACTTACCTACTTACCTTCATACAAGTCTGTATGCAGCTGTTGAGATTTACCTGTAGAAGGCCAGCTGGATGGCCATCTGTATGAAGCTGTCGGGACTCACCTGTAGAAGGCCAGCTGGATGGCCATTTGTGTGAAGCTGTCGGGACTCACCTGTAGAAGGCCAGCTGGATGGCCATCTGTATGAAGCTGTCGGGACTCACCTGTAGAAGGCCAGCTGGATGGCCATCTGTATGAAGCTTTCGGGACTCACCTGTAGAAGGCCAGCTGGAAGGCCATCTGTATGGGACTCGCCTGTAGAAGGCCAGCTGGATGGCCATCTGTATGAAGCTGTCGGGACTCACGCCCTTCGCCTTCATGAAGGTTTTGCCGTACTTGTCGTACACGAAGCACGTCATCTCAAGGTCCTCCACCAAACTGTTAGGAACCATACAAAATAAATAATTTATGCATCAAGTCATTACCAGACAAAGAATAGCGTCAAATAAAAGTCACATCAAACAACGCCACAAGTTCACTCCATAATCACGCTACAATAAAGCAGGCAACCGATCACAAGATTGAATTCATATTAATGTAAGGACACACGAATATAGTGGAAATACATACCGAGTTCTGGTAGTATTTAGATAATAAATTATGAACTTGTTTTATTTATACATAAATAACACATAATAATGTTAGTAAGTACATAATGATCCATCTGTCGACAATGACCCACCCGTCAACAGTATCCCGCCTGTCAACACAAACCCACCTGTCAACACTAACCCATCTGTCAACAGTATCCCACCTGTCAACACTAACCCACCTGTCAACAGTAACCCACCTGTCAACAGTAACCCACCTGTCAACAGTATCCCGCCTGTCAACAGCAACCCGCCTGTCAACAGTAACCCACCTGTCAACAGTAACCCACCTGTCAACAGTATCCCGCCTGGCAACAGTAACTCACCTATCAAGCACGGTACCCGCTTGGTGAATTTGTGCCTCGAGATCAGACGGGACGGTGAACTGCAGGCGACGAGGCCGGGACGTCTCCACGGCCAACAGGGACTTGCTGGCGCGCCCACTGGCCCTGTCCAGACGACGAGACAGGGATCAGACAGGCGAGACAGTGTGAGATTTCATCGCTTGCCCTGTCTAGATAGTGTTGAGACAGTCGTGACAGTGAGAGTTGGGCGCAGTACTTGTTGAACACTGTCCAGACAGTCGTGAAGGTGATGGTCGACACTTGCACTGTCTAGGCCCCGATGCGACAGTAGTGACATGCTATGAGTGCATCAAGACTAAGCATCAAGTCTTCATCCCTAAGTCAGCAGCGATGCAAGAAGGAGAACTGTAAACGCTGGATTATGCATGACTTCGAACTCCACATCCCAATCATCTCTAACTGAACCTAAAAAAATTGCCTGCTCTGTCGAGGACTTGTATAGAATGTCACAACTGGCTGGAAATTTTCATGTGATCATGATTAGTTGCGCCATACCTGGTTTATGTGTGTTCATGCTGGCTCGCACGCTCCACGGAGAAGAGAGACTCCACATGCCATATGGCCCAAACGCCACACATCACCTACACGCCACATAGAAACTTACGCCACACGGCTCATCCAGCACCACACGCCACACATGCACCACACACCACTCATGACCCACACGCCACACATGCCCTACACGTTACACGACACACATGCACCACACGCCACACATGATCCGCACGTTACACGCTACACATTACCCACACGCCACACAAGACCCACATGTAGTCGACGATGTGGTCCATGAGGTTGGCGATGGGAGGGCCCTCGGCGGGGGAATGTTCGTACGTGAGCCCCACGCGCCCGCTGGCCCCCACCACGAACTGTAGGCGGCGACACAGAAGTCAAGGCACCAGAAGCTCAAATTGAAAAGGCAAAAATATGAGTAGGAAAAATGATGGACCATTAACTGCAACTGGAGTGAAGAACGAAATACTCTTATTAAAAACTTCCACTTGACATGAGAATCTGAGGAGAAGTGGCACGGAGCGACTTGAGGACATAAGGCAGACTGGCAGTAATGATGGTGACAGTAAAGAGGAAGTAGTTGCAGTTGCAATGTAGGAGCTACAGTAAAAAGGCAGTAGTATCAGTGGCTGTGGTGGCAGTGAGAGTAAACTGGCAGTAAAATCGCTCGCCTGCTTAATATAACTGAACCTATAATATATAGGTTCAGTTATATTAAGTTATATATTATTATATAAAATATAATAATATAACTGAACCTATAAATAACTATATTGAATAATGAGTCTCTTCCCTAGAGTAATTTGACTGAACCATCTGTTGCTGGGGAACATCACTGCTCACCTGGATGGTCTTATCAAACCAACCATCTGTTGCTAGAGACAACATCACTGCTCACCTGGATGGTCTTATCGAACCATCTGTTGCTACGGACAACATCACTGCTCACCTGGATGGTCTTATCGAACCATCTGTTGCTAGGGACAACATCACTGCTCACCTGGATGGTCTTATCGAACCATCTGTTGGTAGGGACAACATCACTGCTCACCTGGATGGTCTTATCGAACCATCTGTTGGTAGGGACAACATCACTGCTCACCTGGATGGTCTTATCGAACCATCTGTTGGTAGGGACAACATCACTGCTCACCTGGATGGTCTTATCGAACCATCTGTTGCCAGAGTTGCCAGAGGTGCCGCCGCCATGCAGACACTGCAGCGCGGCGTCTGTCATGGCGTTGCCAGTTGACGGCTGCACGACGGCGTCAAGGCAGACCAAGAACAGCGAGCGCTGCACCTCCCGCAGGCTGGCCGCGTTCTCAGCACTCGCTGCAATTTCAGGTCATTACAATCGTATAATATCATCATAATATAATAACTTTATAATGTAATCCAGGTCATTAAAATAATATATTCTCATAATATAATAACTTTATGATGCAATAATAATTTTATTAATCCTAAGGAACCCCATCATAGACCAGCATGTATAGGCAAGGCTTTAACTATACGCAGCGTTTTTTACACGAGGCCATATTGATAAGCATTGTATTTAGGCAAGGACTTATGAACCAGCATCAGAAAGGTATGAACTCTGTGATACACTTGAGAACGACAATGCTGTACAACCAGGCGCACACCGTGGATTCAAGTTGCTATCTCTTCTCAATCTCATAGACACAACAACCACATTTCTGTCACTGCAGTGCTTCAAGGAATCAAGGGGGTTTTTAGGTAGCCATTACTTTCCACTTGCTTTCCATGAGTTCCCGCCCACCCCATAAATAAGTCCAGGTCGGCAGCTGAGGGTTTTAGATAGGCTGTCTACACATTCCTTAATGCCTAGCCTTTGAAAATACGCACTGTAATAATAAATACAACTACTTTCGCGCTGTTCTACGGAAATTTCACTGCTAATATGAGATATTTTGGTTTACCTACCACATGGAGTCTGATTCAGTAATGTGCGACATACCAACTAATGTAGACTAAATATTAACGCATGTCTCAAACACGGCGTACAATTCGCACGCTTCACGAGCATCGGAGTACAAAAATTTTTATTTCTTGCAGGGAAATTTTTCAAGCAGAAGGTCTTACCTTTGAGCAGCGCTTTGTAGGCCTGGCCCCACACGTTCCTGTTCTGCGTGGTGAGAAGCCCCAGGGGCACCGCGGGGCGCGTCGATCGTTCGAGGATACTTTGTAGCTGCGCCTGCAGCTGAGACACGTTCAGGAGCTGGTTGTTCTTGCCGTGCACGTCGAGTCTGAAAAACTGTACAATGTTTACCGTGAGACAGAACTGTAAAATGTCCAGTCTGAAGAACTGTACAATGTCCAGTCTGAAGAACTGTACAATGTTCACCGTGAGACAGAACTGTACAATGTCCAGTCTGAAGAACTGTACAATGTCCACCGTGAGAGAGAACTGTAAAATGTCCAGTCTGAAGAACTGTACAATGTTCACCGTGAGACAGAACTGTACAATGTTCACCGTGAGACAGAACTGTACAATGTCCAGTCTGAAGAACTGAACAATGTTCACCGTGAGAACAAACGTGAGACCAAAGCTTCGAAACTGCACTGGAAAGACAAGCTAAAAAGCACGCTCAGTTTTGTTGTAAAATAATTAAAACTTTGATACAGACCTCTAGTTTTGTACACGTGCAAGACGAGAACTATGCAACACACATGTCAGGAGTACATAGCATGTTGTAACTATGCAACACACATAACTGTGTGTACATAGTATGTTGTGTTGCTGCACGAGTATAGTGCGAGTATAGAAGCGGGAACTATAATACTTAGTCCTTGTAGTCAAGTTCACTGAGAGGGACAGAATGATTTCCATGTCTTCAGAATAAAACTTGAACACATTGAAATATCAAAGACAAACAAACGTTTATCTTTCTCTAGCGCAACTTTATCACCAGGCGTCCGAACTTTAATTAGTTTACACTTTACAGTTTAATAAAATAACAATTTCTATTTATTTGGCCATAAAATTAGCAGCATAATTAAATCATCTGGTGAATAATAAACGTTTACTGCTCGAGGACCATGAATATAGAAAGGCAATTGCGTTACTTAGTTCAGAAGTGACGTAATGTCAGACGCTTGCCAGTCCCAGTACAGTCCACCTGCACTGTGGGAGGCCTCCGCGCTGATAAGTTAAACATTAGGAAAACGTACAATGTTTTACGTATTAGTCATTTCATTTATTTGCCCTGCCTTCCCTCATATTTAATGGACATTTACCTCATATTTTGCGTGAAGACACATCGTGGCAGTTTCAGGAGTAACAAGGTTAAGGTTGAATGTAAAATATTTGCCTGTATTAAATAGAAGAAGTCTTGGCAACATTAATAGTCTGACTGACAATTAATACTAAAGAATGTGAGTGGTTCTGGTGCATCACCACAATGTGGCGAGCAACTCACGTGGTTCTGGTGCATCACCACAATGTGGCGAGCAACTCATGTGGTTCTGGTGCATCACCACAATGTGGCGGGCAACACTCACGTGGTTCTGGTGCATCACCACAATGTGGCGAGCAACACTCACGTGGTTCTGGTGCATCACCACAATGTGGCGAGCAACACTCACGTGGTTCTGGAGCATCACCACAATGTGGCGAGCAACACTCACGTGGTTCTGGTGCATCACCACAATGTGGCGGGGAGGGTCGGGATCCTGGCCGTGGAAGCACAAGGAGTCCTTGGTGAGGCCGGGTATCCTGCAGGTGCCGAAGATCTTGTGGTACTGTGACATGTCCATCTCAGTGCCTCCGCTGCGGTCCACGGGCACCTGGTTGCTGCACAGCACGTATTCAGTGAGCATGACATGTTTGGTGAAAGTTAACTTGGGATTACATTTTTAGCAGGCATCATTTGTATAATGTTTATTTTGCAAATGGGCTTTCGGTTAAATATTCCGAATATTGCGAACGGGCTTCCATTTCAAAACAATGACTGCAGTTATCTACTGAATTTCCAACACATTAATCTAATGGATAATGCAATAAGAGGACAGTAAAAGATACCTAGTGTAGNACTCCATTTAAATATTTTTTTTATCAGTGTATGAAGGCAGGAAAATGGTACCTACTTTGCTTAGTACAAAATTTTGAACTTCAAAACTGGCAAAAAGTCTATGGTTCTGACCAAGGACTACTACACACATTGTAATACTATTGTATGAAACAATTATGGGCATATCATTTGTTGATGCCACTAAAACACCAGCATTTTCATAGTGTAGGCGATCGCCTCTGCTAGCAGAGGCTGGACATAGGCTATGCATGTCCTGTGTGTAGTAGTCCTTGCCTGAAACATAAGTGAGCCTATAAGTATAAGCAGCCTATAAGTGAGCACAATTAGTGTAACTCTTCCAGTCCTTGAAATTTAAATTTTGATCAATGCTTCATGGATTGTTGTCACAAGTGCATCACATTCATTTCAGAAACATGCAATGTGCTAGGAATTCCAGTTTGTTGTTCAATGTCTCTTTTTTTCTTTGGCTCTGACAAAGATTTACTAAAGAGCTGCATATATGTAGTACGATTTATAATTTTCATTCACTATACTCCATAATACATGTTGCTTTCACTACACTGATCCTACAGTCCAGAATCCTTCATTGCCACCTCTTTCCTTTCATTGCCCCAGGTTTACTTGTTTCAAGACTTAACAGTTAATTGGGTGAAAAATTTGACCCCACC
Source organism: Hyalella azteca (assembly GCF_000764305.2). Taxonomy (NCBI): domain Eukaryota; kingdom Metazoa; phylum Arthropoda; class Malacostraca; order Amphipoda; family Hyalellidae; genus Hyalella; species Hyalella azteca. The sequence continues at coordinate 39,785 of NW_025931625.1, forward strand.
CCAAACATCCCATTTATAGTTATGTGCACCACAGAAAACTCTGCACTACTCAGATTCAAGCATAAATTCTAAAATTAAGAGATTATAATTTTTTAATGTCATTCCAAATCAAAATTGATGAACTCGGGAGCCTAAAACATCTGCGTGTTCTCAATGCCATGTCAGACCTCAAAATGTCTCAAGGTCTCATGGTCATACAAATCAAGCCAAATTTGATTCAAACCTGAATAATTTTCAGTCAGATGTCCATTAAGTACCTACTACCAAATTAAGTACTATCATGTACCGTACGTACATAACTTACTTCAAATACTTTTGAATGGTACTCTGTAGCGCAGGGACAGGCAGGCGAGGGAGGATCTGCTTCAGGGCAGTAGGTGCTGAGTAACGAGCAGCAGGCTGCCTTAGAGGTGCTGCTGGACATGGAGGTGATGGAGGCACCCAAGGTTGTCCAATGTTGCAGATGGCGCGACATGACTGTGTTTGTGCACTTCTACACACCTGCATATTTAGAAATATTTTCAATCCTCTTGTTGTCTTCGGTTAATATGAAACCAGATGACACAGTATTTATGCACTTGTTTAGATGTGAACAATTCCAACCATAAGCAAAGAAGGCTAGAGACATACCTTATACCAGAAATGAAGACAACAGGAGAGTTAAAACAGAAGTTAAAGCAAACAATACAAGTGCATCTAACGTTAATGTACAGTTATATATACATGACTTCATTTAAAAGCCTTTCCCTTGTTTGCAATGAAGGTATAATGTTCTCATTCATTTAATAAATCTTTTACAAATTTATGAACAGAGCAGTAGCTTCATTGACAAGTTTTATCATAAATGTTCAATATGTTGGTAGGTATTTCTTTGTCAACCTGCAGCATTAAAGCAGAAGCAGACAAGCCTCCATGGTGATGAGAAGAGTGGAGGTAGCTTTGCCGCACACCGAGACAGGCAATCTGCAAATATAGAACCCAATGAATAAAAATGAAAACATGCACAGCTAAAATTGCTGATGAAATTAGTAAAATGCAAAATTATTGGACATGAATCACAAAATAAAATATACTGGATCCTTCTAAGTCAAGTAGACAAATTATCACATCTCATTAAATGTTATTAAATTTTTAACAATATTTTGTAATGTAAAAAACTAAATTTGCCTCAGGTTAAGAACAAACTATGGGACATTAGTGAGGCTATGGACTATTGAATGGGTCAAGTGAATGTGGTGATGGATCATGGGCTGTAAAATTAGACACTCAGGACATTTTAGCAGGATATCTATGAAAGGGCATACTTCAAATTGCTTTCAATACATTTTTAATTACATGTAGTTAGATATATAATTTAGGTAATGTTATAATTTTAAAGCAGGAATTAAATAGTTTACAAAAATTTGATCACAAGCTGGGGCACCTAGATCTTAGAGAAAATTTTTGTTCAACATGATACATAAACAACCTAAACAATATACCATAACATCCAGCACAAATTTTTTCACAAGTTTACACAAGGTTTTCCTGCTTGCACACTCTAAAGATTAGACATGCAAACTATTTTCTTCTTGGGCATATACCAGTAATACTGACAAAAAAGGAAAAATTCTCAGATATTGACAGAAAAAGAGAGACAGTCCTCATATAGGTACATTAAAGAAAAAAAATTTGCATGTGAATGCATAAATGAAACTTTACCCCAAGAAAAAAATATATTCACCAAAATATAATTGTGAGACTTTGAAGCACATCAGCCAGTTTAGTAGGCTTTGTGTGTGACAAATACATTATTATTTCTTGACACAAAGTGTTTATGAACTACATTTCAGTTTCAGTTGTTAAATTATTACATTCTATTTTTTCAGTGACATTATTATGCTATTACATTTAAATTATTTTACATTTTATCAACATTAAACCTGAAAAATAGATTCTTGATACACCTGACACTTGAAAAAATAATATAGATTTCATATAAATGAGCCAAATGATTGATACGATATGCAGGCTTTAGTGGAGTTAATAAAGGGGGTGGGAGGGTTGGTGACATAGTGAATTTATCCAATTTCACAGTACAGTATTTATCATAATCAATTCCACCACAAGAAAGAGTCAATAATAGCACCTGGATCTGGATAGATAGAGAAGACAAAAATAATTCAGAAATATATAGCATACCTATATGAGAAATTTTGGAGTAGCAAAATCTCCAATAAAAATGTGATCATTTGAATAATTTTTTAAATGTGATGAAGGATGTTTTGAACAAATACTGACAATTTCATAACTAAATTAGAGATGGCTAAGCCATAAGTATAAGACAATGACATGAACATGATGAAATGAGATTATATGAAACACTTGCAAGCATAAGAAGTAAGAAGATACCTCACCTGTCGAGGGAGAATTTCCATGGCAAATGTTTTCTGTGTGCAAGCAGTAGATCAGCCACAACACAGCCCAACCTAATCACCTAAACTACATATGAACTTATATTGGACATAGTTCAATTGTACTATAAATGGGAGTCCAGTGCTCAGTGATCAATTCTGAAATTAAATATCAAAAGCATGATTGATTATTAGTATCAGATGATCAGATGATTGATTATTAGTATCTTTATTAACAAGTGGTGACAAGTATAGTAGGTTTCTGAAGGCATATTTTTTTTGCAAAGATTTCAATTGATTTCTGAAAAAAGTCATGTTTGATACAACTCCTAGTCTCCTACTATGTTATCTGTCTCATTTTAATATGCAAGCTTAATTATACTATTATAGACTTATAGTGTAAAATTGTCAATTTTTGGGTTAACCAGACATCAGATGATCAGACAATAGGATAATGACCACCCTACTTAGCTATAGTACTATGAGTCTATGACTATGAAGAAACTTTACATCAAGAATATTGCACCTAAGAGGCCTTTAAATTTACAGGCAAACAGAATATTTACCTAGCAAATCAGTACTACTGTACTACCAGTGGCAGTGGGACTTTGAAATTTAAATTAGATAATATAAATACCATCAAATGGAGTAATAAGGGATGCTTTTTTTGTTGATAACTTACAAACTACAAAGTTGCAATGAAACATTTCATAAACAAATTTAGGCTCATTTTGAAGGTCTTTGCAATTTAACATTTGGTTCCATCACTTCCATGTTGCAGACTTCAGACTTGCAGGTCAGGTCTGTTTTTGATGATCAATTGCTCATTGCTGGGCTGGAGGATAAGACACTTTCAGCCTCTTCAGGATTTGAGTCTATAGCGGTGAGACTTTGACTGACTTTCCATGCTGCAGGCTATGTGGTCTAAATGCTTTTGATTTTTTATTACTCCTGTTTTTCCCATACTCATAGTTGATTGGGCAATTTGTGATCTTGTTCCAACTGCCAACGTTCCAAGTTCCAGGGATCCAGGCTAGTTGCTAGTCAGACTCAGATGTCTTTTCCTGGCCCTGATGCCTGATGGCACTCGCATTTTGGTAATGGATCTGCTTCCTTGTCTTCAGGTATTGTTGTCTTTGTTAATTGTTGAGGTAGTTCTCTCTGGAGTCTGGTGCTGATGAAGCCGAAGGGTAGGGTTCAAGTTCAGATTCAGTTCCCTTCATCTTGGACATTCATGCCGGTTGGCTCACTTGGCTGTCTAGGGGTTTTGTTCCCAGATTTGGGTTCATCTTGTTTTTCCACATGAACGCTCTAAATTCAGAACTTCAAATTTTTATAAGAAATATCTGGTTATTTGAATTCAGAACTGAGAAGACTAGTTTTAGTTACTATGGTCATGAACTTTCATTTTAGAGTTTAGGCACAGCACGTCTTCTCACCTTCACGGTGAAATCCCTAATCCAATACAAATGCGGTACGGAGAGCATCTGCAACTTACGTAGCGCTCCAAACATTGGATTAATCCGCCAAAAAAAATTGATATCAGTTGTATACATGGTTGAAATAGTATATAAAGTTCAACCATGGTTGTATATATCTGAAAGTAATTTCTCCTTGGCAATCAGCAGCCTTGATACCATGTCATACTCATAGTGATATCGGCGCTAAAGAATAGACTGCGATGTGGCCTGCTCGAAATCTGTTACTTGCTCCACGAATTGTTTGAAAGCGTCTTGTATGCCTTTAAAGGTGTATTGGCTGACAACAAATAGTTTATTAAATTCCCTTGTAAATGGTAGGCAGGCTTGCAAAATTTGCACAACACTGCTTTGCCGGAACTTCGCAGAGATTAACATCGTTAATGTCGAATAATTTTCTTAAATACCGGTCTCTCGCTGGAGGAAAGAGTTTTCGATAATAGCTTAATGCTTTGCTCTTTCTTTCTCCATTGCACCAAAACCTCGAAACGTGTAGGAACGAAAGAGTAAGCTAAGGCGCGAGTGTGCAACAAACATGGCGGAGTCATTCCATGTAAGCCGCGTTGCTACTCCCTCTGTTGTTAATCAACTCGGTACACAGGCTATACAGCGCATCACTACAAGTATAAAGTATACCTCTTTATACGAACTTAATTCCTTCCGTGACTGGGTTCGCATAAAGAAATGTTCGTATGTCGAAAAAAATATTTCCCAGTAGAATCAATGTAAAAGCAAGAACATCGTAAAATCAGTAACTGTAACGCAGAACACACAAAACCATACCTATAAATAAGAATTAAAAAACATTATCCATATTTATCCATAGGCGTTTTTCCGTGTCTTCATTAACGCTGGAACGACGTTTGAATATGATCAATATAAGCGCGTGCAGGAAAATTTCTTCCCCCCTGTGCTCGGGCGCAGCGGCGTGTGTTGCTATTTTCGAGAAACGTTGAGAAGTTCGGAGTAGCTGGAGGTCGTCGGACAGGACTCTGAAGGTCAGAGTAGCTGAAAGTCGCATACTGTACGACGGGATCGAAGCTTATTTCGTGGTATATTTTTTTGTTTCTAGGAAGTATTAGTTCGACTGGACGTTCTATTAATCTTGTGCTTAGATTAGTGACTAGTCAATTGTTGGTAACATTTATTTTATGACTGTAATATGGAATCTTATTAAACTGTGATATTATTTTGCTAACTCAAGGGTTTAATTTATGTAGAATAGATCGAATAGAATAGAAGTGTTGGCGTTGAAGAAATAGGCTCATAGCCTGTTGCCGATTCTTGAACTTTTCGTGACTGAGTAAGCAATGCGTAAACAAATATTTATTTCAAGACTGTAATATGGAATCTCGCCTAGCTGTGATATTTTTAGGATTTAGTTGTTAGCGTCTTGGGACGAGACTGAATGTGTGGCTCCAACGTGAATGGTTGAGCTGCTCCAGGCCTGGTGACGGAGCGCGCTAGATAGTCATGAACGTTGGAGAGTTAGGTCACTTTGGAATTAGTTTAGGATTATTCGACTTTTAACTGCGATTAGTTTGCCAAATGATTGAAAATATGATGACTTTATGTGTTGTATTATATTATCTATTTTTTCTTGCACTTAGAAAGTGTTTACGGTCTGTTTTGTACATTGTAAACGGGTGAGGTAAGCTTATTTTGGCTGAGTTACCCCTCGCTGAGATGTTGTGTGTGCTCAGTGTTACTGGGTTGGGGTGTCACGGTTTCGACTCTAAATAGGCGGAGCCAAATTCGGACTTTTAAGAATAAACTCCACCGCAGTTCTGGGCATAACTCTTAATGAGTTCCACTAACGGACTAATAACGGCATAGGTGGAGTTCTTGGATAGTTCCAGGTTTTGGCTGCGTTGGGCGGTTAACAGTCGTTCAATTCGCAAAATTTAGAGCCGGACCAAAGAGCGACTCTTTAGCTCTTGTGTTAAAACCAATACGCAAGTCACCGTAAAGTCGGTACGCTACCCGCAACCAGAGCTGGGCAGCACTACTTTGAAATGTAGCGGCCACTATCGCTACCGCTACATGCTCTAAATGTAGCTGGCGCTACCGCTACCGCTACACCCACTAGATTGTAGCGGGCGCTACCGCTACCGCTACTGTAAAATGTATCGCCGCTACGCTAGCCGCTACAATGGCCAAAATTATTAGAAATTTCTAAATATTTATTGTTCTGCTATTGGTATTTACTCATAAGCATTTATTGTTAATAAAACATTTTCAAAACATATTAATGCAACTTTATTGCAATTAACCTAACCGAACTATTACGGGTTAGATACAGTAAATAAAAGTTACAGTTATTTTTATGTTTTACCTTCCCTACATGGATGTCTACTTCGGGATCGGGTTACGTTGACTAAGGTAGTGAGGGATATGTAAGACATGCACATAAGTCCAGATAACGTATCTCGTAAACGGGGTGGTAATACAGAGTTGCGATGCAGAGGAATAAGCTACGGCATCGACCGTAAGGTCGGAGAACTCTACCGACACGCTACATCGCGCAGTGCTCATCAGCTACTGGGGGGTTTGCTTAAGGTTGCTTGACCTTTTATTAGCTTCGCTTCCGCCCACTACTGAGGTCTGATCGCGTGATCTATCACGTGTCTATCAGATGTTGACTCGTCCTCAATCTTTATCAGGTCAAGTGAATTGACACCGGACAACTTTAATCTACCAATCTCAAAAATCATCCACATACACATATAAAAAAGCAGTCTTTTTTATATGTGTGGATAATTAACTTAACTTAACTTTAACCTACTTAACTTTTTAACTTTAATAATTAATTAAATTAACTGTGGATATAAGTACCAACTTAACAAATAACAACTAACATGTTGACACTAGTAACAGGCTGAGGTTGACAATACACTGAAATCTTTCGTACAGTTTTATTCTGTAATTTATATTATGTATGTATCATGCTGGTTTTTAAATAATATTTAATACTAGTTAGTAAAATCAAAAGGCTTTATCTATAAATGTAGCGGTAGCGCTACAGCGGCAAAACCTCGTATCACTACTTAAATATGTAGCGAGCGCTGCGCTACATTGCGTTAAATGTAGCGCCGCTACCGCTACTGAAAATGTAGCGGCCGCTTCATGTACGTAGCGCTCTACTGCCCACCTCTGACTAGTAGCGGCCGCTACATGTAGCGCGCTACTGGCCACCTCTGCCCGTAACTATTTAGACTTCGCGGCGGTGTTTCCGGTTTCACGTGAAAAACGTCGGATTGGCCTGAACTGTGGACTAAATATTATTTGTAATATTTCTAACGTATTTTGGTCGCTGCAGGATGCAAATTTTTAGACCATTTAATGCTCATAATACCGATCATTAAAATTTCAGTTGGAGGATGTGTATGGAGTTGCAACGAAGCACCGACGCACGTCACGGTCTTCGTTACGTGTTCGTTTTTCGTTAGAATCGATGAATTGATGCAGAAGTTCCTGTAAATCAATCCGCTTTTTTAATTTTTCCAGGAGTTCATGTGAAATTTTCCGGTTTGTCTAGTCCCAGTCTGGCCTTTAAAACTCCTCGCATGTGATGCGCAGGCTCATTATTCAACTCTCTGGTGCTTTGAACGCTTCTCCCGTCTCCATGGGATGCCGTCTTATATAGTCCAGAGTCGGCGCTTGCGTGGAACCATGCAATTACAGCTTCGCTCTATAGTTTACTTTTACGTGTAGTAAAGTTCTCAAGGAGGCAGTTTCTGATAAAGCGGTTACTGTTGTTTAATCGTTAAAGATATAATACGATGTCAATCAAGTTAATTCAAGTTATCCCTGCTACTTACCAACACTTACTACTACTACGTGCTGTAGCTACATATACTTATACTTGCTTCTGCTACTTATACTACTTCTTTTTTCTACCACATTTGGCTGCTTACCACTATTACTAGAAACTACCATTTCGCACCTAACTTGATTTGTTGCCTGTTTCCTCAGTTTTGGTAAATTGAATTTTTCTTCATTTTTTTCTTATCAGCAGCTTTCCGGATACGGGCTCAGTCAATATTAAGTAGCAACTCGTTTATGTTGGAGGTCATTGATGCAGAAACATTCAAGCGAGTCGCACTTCAGAACTTAGCTCCTGACCATGAACTTAGCTCGTCAATTGACCTTATTGACCTTACCCACTATAATTCTTCCTATGAAATGTTTATTCATTCTAACTGAATAATTTGATGACGGATTGTAAATATTTATTTACTTTATATTTGCAGTATTTTCCCGTTTTCGACGTTACTAAACACAAATTAGTTAATTTATTCTAATACAAAAATCCAGGGCTTGAATAACACAACATCATCTTACTCACCTACTTTAACGTTCCATGCAGTGTTCGTCGCTTCAAGCCCTCCGATGATAAAATTTATTCCTTCTTTCTCAAATGTTATTTGTTCTTTCTCAAATCACAAATTATACTTGAGTATCTCCGTCTAGAATTATAGACTCTAGAGCAGTGGTTCCAAAATTGGGCTGTACCCCCTGGGGGCGGTCGAAAGATCTGGGGGGAGGCGAGGAATAAAGGGGCAGTATATAGGGGGGCGGCAGTCCGCGAAGTCGAAGCCAGAAGTTCGAACGTTTGTTTGACGGTTTGTACAAAACACGTGCAGCATATGACTCCCAGCGATGGGTTTTTCCGCCCAGATCTGTTTTTTTACCTCTCCTGGGTTTACGTCTCGGACAAATTCACGGCCTCACGGCTGGTCTCACGGCCAATTTCCAAATTCTATGATCAAGAAATATGTCCCAAAGTAATGCACGTAACTCAACGAAAGTACACGTATTAATTAAGACCAATATAGCGGTGATGTTTAGCTCGTGAAAAATTTTTGAATTAAGGCCATTAAATTTCTTGAGCCAAGACTAAATATCCAAACCCTCTGTTTCCATTCATTAATGTCACTTTTATTTACACACGCAGAGCTTGACTGCAGGTTTAATTCAGTTTACGCACACTCAACAGGATAGTTGATTCTTCATTCAGAAATGAATTCTACGGCGACTAATGCAGCGATGGTCACCCTGCTGCTGCTGACCGCGTCACGCATTGTCGGTGAGTCAGGCCATGTAAATGTATTCCCTCACATTGTCCTCACATTGTCCTCATATTCCCTCACATTGTCCTCATATTCTCTCACATTGTCCTCATTTTCCCTCACATTATCCTCATATTCCCTCACATTGTTTTCGTATTCCCTCACAATGTACTCATATTCCCTCACATTGTCCTCTTATTCTCACATTGTCCTCATATTCTCTTACGTTGTTCTCATATTATCTCACATTGTCCTCATATTCCCTCACATTGTCCTCATATTCCCTCACATTGTCCTCATATTCCTTCACATTGTCCTCATATTCCCTCACATTGTCCTCATATTCCCTCAATGAAGAAATAGGCCCATGGCCTGTTGCCGATTCTTGAATTTTCGTGACTTGATTCACAAGGGATCCGGCCTTTGGAACCCGACCTTTCCATAACTGACGATTGATTGAGATGACAGTTCCTTTGGAGGAAAGGCAGACTTAGATCAGATTTATTCATATTATTATTCTTATTTAATGAAATATTTATTTTTAAATTCTATTCAAATTCAGTATTTTCAAGGATGATGGATAATAATAGATGGATAATAAACAACTTATTTAATAATTAACTCTGTCATGTGCATTGTCGTATTTCAAAACTCAATTTGAGTAACTCCATAATAATAAAACGTTACATGCTGATGAGTGACTATAGTGGCAGTGCCTGAATGTCGAATATAAGCGTTTTGGTATGCATTGAAATTTCCACATGACTCTCAAGGTATTGATCAAAAGAAATTAGAGTGTGCATTTTTTCCTAAAACTTGTGATAATTTAGCATTGAAGTCCTTGAGTTGGAATAATACCATGCGTGGCAACGACAACATGAGCCAAGTTTAAAGCAATACGTTTGTTGCATCAGCAAAAAATGTCAACTCCCGAAAAATCATAGTTTTTTTAATTCAATCCAATCTAAATACAAAATAATGGCCAACGACGGTTACAACATTCATACAATCCGCTATGACAACACCAGTAATCTTCAGCTTCTTTGAATACCAATGATCAAAAAAATGAAATTTTTTAAATTAACGCCAATTAATTTTTTCACACGGAAGAAAAATTATCTTGAGTTTTTAACACATTCTTCGAAAAATTCCGAAAGCTTGAGAATAATAAACCGAAATTTGAGACCAGCAGTAAAACATCTGATGGTCACTCACTATCTTTGCTACTGTCACTTGCAGATACGAAAAATGGGGAGCGGAGAGTTCGGTGCGGGGGATCGCTGGTCAGTGGACGCTATGTACTGACTGCTGCGCAGTGCGTCGCGCCAAGCTACATAAGAGGGAGGAAACTGTGAGCATGCGGTAGGCTGGTACTGCACGACGCTAGCTCACATGTATATTGTGCAGTAACTGCAACAGTAAACACGAAGTTATTTAACGCATTTTCCCACAAAGCTTGAACGCAATATGCGTGCTCTGCGCCATAACAAGCGCAGTTCACAGGATTATAGCTGGAAAAACAATGTCATATAATTTTTTGAAACGCTTATCCGTTTGATTCGCCCACGCAGGACGCATGTGACTCTCGGGGACTGGAGGCTGAGCACAGACCCCGACTGCTCGGACAACGTCTGTGCTCCTGAGCGCCTTTCCGTCTTAGTTGAAGAAGTGGTCGTGCATCCGGGGTTTAACACACCCTCGAGGCTGAACAACGATATCGCTCTAATAAGACTGCAGAGCGAGGTCAATTTTAATCGTGAGTGTCCGTAATTCTTTATACGGTATAAAATAGATAATTGGAACTTGGGAAGCCTGTCGATAGATCGACGGAATTTTCAACTCTGAAGGCAGAAAAAGGCTTTCCATACCTACCGATAATTAAATGCATTAATAGGCTAGCGGATTAAGCATATTTACTTTCAATGAGACGAATTAAATGAGAAACTATCAGACAAACAAAGCCTATTTTCTATTGGGGAATCATGAAATATTTCTCATAGGTTTTATTCAACCAATCTGCCTGCCGCCAACGAACTTTGGGAGCTCTGAAGTCTCGGTGAACCAAACCGTGGTTGCGGTTGGCTGGGGCGACACCGTAACTGGTGACGCTAGCGACGTGCTGAAAGAGGTTCGCCTCAACATCGCAGAACCGTCCGTCTGCAAACGAGTTTATTCTTCGAATTTTCAACTTAACGGAGCGCACGTGAGTGTAATGACGCTGAGATAACAATATTATTCCATCACATGTGCATCGACATGCCATCTTAATCACAAGCAAAAACCTGTTTGATATGACTTCGGTGAAGCGCTAAAACTAACTATAGAAGTTGTTCGATTCCTCAAATTGACATTAGAGGATGTAAAACATCTTATCTTGCTACAGAAGACATAAAGATACATTAACAAGTTTAAATGCCATTCAGATGTGCATCGGTGGAGGGCTAGAAGACACGTGCTTTGGTGACTCTGGAGGCCCAGTGATGAAGCTGAACAAAGACCAGCGTTCCTATGTGCTGGCCATCACGTCGTTCGGAGCGCCAAACTGTGGTACTCCTGGACAACCTTCCGTGTACACCTCAGTAGCTCACTTCAATGACTGGATCCGCCAGTCAATGAAGTCATAAGACCTTGCAATAATTACCTCGGCAAAACAGTTACTTCTGTATTATTTACTTATGTTTTACAGTAATTACTTCTATGTTTCAGTATTTACTCCTGTATTACATTAATTACTTCTTATATACACTTTCAGCACTTTACCTGTTGAATCTAAAGGAACGTACAGTAATCCCGTATAGTAACCCAGTAAACCTTACCGTAAACTTCTAATTGAAACGTACACTAACCGAAGGACGGCCGCCCAATTTTCCTCAAGCAACTCGTGCGATCTAATAGCGGTTTTCCTCAGAGTTCCAGACTGCTTCATTTAGCGCCCGTAGCTTAAATAATTGCACTTACGAACCCAATACCAATTTCAAGTGAGACAAGCTTCAACTCTGGCCAGGTTCACATGAAGATAGTAGGGTGGATATATATATATGAGTTGAAGCTATCATATATAATAGAAATTGCACTTTCAAATAAAATATTATTATTTGAACGATTTGTTTTTAACTCTGATTCTCACGTGGGAGAGCTTCAGGGAAAATTTATAATTACTATGTGCGTCGGAAAATCTCTTGAAGACCTGCTTTATTAATATGATTCTCAAAAGATTTCCCTTAAAATAATCTTTTATTTATACCCTTTTTGGCTTCTTCCCAATGACCAGCCAGCTGCCCTCGTTAGATACCATTAATGCCGTGCCTCGGTGATAGGAATTATTCATCGTGACAAGCTAACAAATAGATCCTTGACATCTTTACGGCTCCCCCTCTGGTTGAATTTGTTTTCCATTTCTTTGACGACTTGGCTGAAGCAATTGATTACCTTGGGGACGCCTGTCGGATCCTAATATTTAAAGCAAGATGATGTCACGGGCTGGTTACCGACGGATGGCTTAATCCGCGGCTCAGGCGGCTGATTGGTGGTCATCCGGAAATATGCTAGGCGTTCCTTTCAAGGCTGATTGGTGCACAAATTTAGTGATGCACGGCTGCGTATCCCACAAGATTACACTCATCAGAGACAAATGGTAGCCGTAGGTTAGGTTACATCAATGGTTCCCAAACTTTTGCAGGCTGGCTCCCCCTTGGCTCCTCACTGAATTCCTAACCCCCCCAAAAGCCCCACAGACGCACAAAAAAAACAGATTTTGAATATTTTCAAAAATTTACACTCGTAAAAAAGAAGAGGCTAAAAACAGATATTGGTGGAAAACCTTATAGCTGAGCATGGTTTAATTAACTAGTATAAGGTTGACCCATCAGAAGCCCATTTTTGCGGATGTAGTTCGTTGTTCGCCTGTGACGTCACTGATCTCAGTGACGTCACGGGCATTAACCAATCACCGAAACGCGTTCAAACCAGTCAACTAATCCGTCATGGGGATGACGGGTTTGTTTACGTTTCTCGATCTACGTGACGTAACAAGAAGGCTGAACTGAAAGAAGGATCTTCTCGTGGGTCAACCTTATATAGTTCAACCATGCTTAGATCTTTCTACCACCCATAAGGGAGCGGTACCGCCCACTTTGGGAACCACTGGGTTACATGAACATAAGGTAACCGTGTATGGCGTAGAGTCTATAATGTGGCATAATCGCATAAAGCATACTCATGCAGTACAATTATCGTTGAGAAATTGAAACCTGGATTAGTATAAGAACAATGCATCCAAGGTACAATGGGAAGAAAGGATGAGATTTTTAAAAAGTCAGATTTGAAGAAGTGAAAGATGGCATTTTGACCAATTAAAATTGGCCGCAAAAATTTTAGATTGCTCGATTTATTGTCTCCGATGAAAGTAATCGAAAAAGTATCTCGAAAGCACTCCTCAATACGCAACAGGAAATAGAAATCTCTCTAGGTTTTCCTAATCCATGTCGCTGTTATTGTGGAACATTACACATCGTTGAACATTTGAAAATTATTTCTCATTCTATTAAATTTAAAATGTAATTAATTTCATAATGTACTTCAAACATAAATACATTAACAAATACAGAAGAAATATTTTATATAGAGAAAAGATTTCTTAACTCTGATCTAGAAAAAAAAATTTTTTATCTGAATTAATATGAAGGTTATAATAAGCAAAAACACAGACAAAACACATGACACAAATTGGTTAAACCATGAGCGTTTGCCATGGTGTACATTTTCTATGACATGAACATGAAAATTCATAGAAAATATTTTTGAGCAGAAACTAAAATGTTTTTCAGCATCCAGTGAGTGTCCACGCGAGAGATATTATAAATGTAAATATTATTACGCTTAGTAGCGCGTCATAGCACATCCACCAAACAATGAAAAAAATAGAACAGTGCTCACTGCAATGAGTGACAGAGAGCGTGAGATGAGTGAGAGACATTTTCTCTGCTTCGCGAAGTCACGAACGGTCCGGAACGGACATGACGACTTGACGAGCATAGTCTAGCGCCTTTTAAGCGCATTTTCTCATTTACAGAAAAAATGCACTATTGTGCTCGCCATGTCCGTCTGTCCGTCCGGCTGCTTGTCTGTTCGTCCGTCCGTGACTTCACGTTTTCGTCGACGAGAAAATGCGCTCTCAAATCACTCACTGCAGTGAGTACTGAGTTTTAATTTTTTCCATAAATGAGAATATGTGCTAAAAAGGCGCGATTGTGCTGGTCAAGTCCGTCCGTCCGTGACTTCACGGAGCAGAGAAAATGCACTCTGTCACTCACTGCAGTGAGTACTGATATAATTTTTTATGTGCTGTTATTAAACGTGAGGCAACGGCGGAAAAATTCAGTAACCTCACAAATAGCTTAGTTTCTGCAAAGGAATATCACGTACTCAGTAGCTACGAACCGGTCGCGAATAATTCACTACAATTTGAAGTCACGGACAGACGGATATACTTTTTGTAGGCTACCAAGTAGCTCATATCGAAATTGTATAGAGGATCTCTGGCGCAAATCATGAGCCAGTCATTAATATATATCTATATTTTCCCTAAACTGTCCATTAATATATTACAATATTGAACATATAGTTGGCGTCTAAGTGCAATAAATAAATGCTAGTGTATTTGTTTACTTATAATCGATGGTATAGAAGGCCAAAGGGATGAATCCTCGGTAATTGACGATAAAAATTATAACTGCCTTAATATAAAATTATTTGGCTCCCTAAAACAGAGATCACGTTCTTGTGGTGCATGTCGGAATAGAATTTAAACACCTCCTTGAAAAGCACATAATTAATAAAAATATAACTCAGTACTCACTGCAGTGAGTGACAGAGCGCGCATTTTCTCGTCGACGAAAACGTGAAGTCACGGACGGACAGACGGACGGAGTGACGGACATGGGGAGAACAATAGCGCCTTTTTTCCATTAATGAGAAAATGCGCTAAAAACACAAAATTATTTTTATTTTCCTGAAACATCGACTTGTGCACTCTCTTTTGTGGTGTTCTAAAAAAAATTTAATTTGCTGTGAGACTTCAAATAAGTGAGAAAGTTTTATGTTCTCATACGAGCAACTTTACTGCTAACTACGAGCAAAGATGAAGTTCAATATATTAGATTGTTAACATGCGACTTCCGTGCAAACTTTAAGAAAGAAAAGTTTAATCATCTATTTATTAGGCCAGAAGTTGGTATTATTTTTATTTAGTCTTCTGTCTGATAGATACTGCAGACATTTCCTGACTTTATTTATTGCAGGTCCAATGAGGCAAATGCTGTGGCGGACAACAGCGCGCCATAACTGCGGGGGACCCACAGCGCCGTTCTGATGTACTGGGTGCCAGTTAATACGTATATTGTAATAATTACTTATATCTTGAATTATAATATCATTATATAAAGGATAAAATTATCACATAATTTCAGTTGAGATTATAAATTATATCGATACTTGTTCTCCATTCTAATTACTAACGTGAACGACATTTTATTAACAGTTTATAAACTTTCAAAGCTGCTTTTACTTCACTTCGTAGTTTGACGTAACTATACAATTTCATTTATTAATTGACTTATACAGTTATACTACAGTATTTATATTAAAATACTATATTATTTTAATCATTGTATTTAACCATTGTACATCTCTAATGTTAGTTGCGTTTGACATCGAGAACATCATTTTGATAGATGGAAATTAATGCTTCATGCTTTCTGAGGACTTGGCGGCAATATTGGTATTCTATAAAAGTTTCAGTGGCTGCGAGACTTCGAAATAAACTACAATCAAATGAGAAACTTCGATAGACTCGATATCCTCCGAGCAACTACTATAAACTATGATTAATATTATAGTTAAATTTATTAGATGATTGCAAGATGCACTTCGGTGCAAACTGGAAGAAATAAATCTGTGTTATAATCAAATCATCCACTTGTTTGGCGCGATCTGAAATTTCCTGACTTATATTTTAATAGCAGGTCAAATGTGACAAATGTTGAGGCAGGCAACAGCGCGCCATAACAGCGGGAGACCCACAGCGCCATCACCTGGGGGCGCCAAGCCACCAATCTGTGTATAATATCAAGAATTGGTACATTGCATGAAATATACCCCCTATTTCAGCTAAAATTATTTATAATTTCATATTATAATGTAAATTATATCAATACTCGTTCTGCTTTTGAATTCTACACGTGATCAACATTTTAGAATCAGTTACGTAAATTTCAGAGCTGCTTATACTTCGCCTCGTAGTGTGAAATACAATTCCATTTATTAATGGAATTATAATACTTACTCTGGTACGTGCCTGTATATTTGGTATTTGCACCCAATTCGGGAATATATTTCTAATATACTCAACTTTCGTTTTCTGTTGTAAATTCTCCGTTAGCTCATAAAATGTGAATGTCTTGGGCCTATAGGCTATAGGTGATTAATAGAATCGAGAAGATTCAGAAAACGAGTGTTTAGAAGAAGCTTACGATGTTTCATTTCATAAATTATATTCAAACTTTGTTGGTTTGCAGGGTCCATTATTTACAATGCTGAAAATATCAATAAGCCGATAGAAAATAACTGCTCCGAGCTATTTGAAGATAATGAATAAATTATCTTTACCTGACGTGACAGGATGCTGTTAAGTGATCGGAACAATATGTCAATTTCATTTGAAAAACATTTCTGAAGTTAGCAATGAACATTGCATCCATGTTGAATAAATTTTGCTTGCTTGTTCAATCATACATCTGAAAAATAGAAATCATACATCAATCATACCATGGGCCTATTTCTTCAGCGCCGACACTTCTATTCTATAATCATACATCTGAAAAATAGAAATTCTAGTTTTGTTACCCCTCAAATTTTTTATTTTTCTGTCGAATCCATTGGCTCACAGAGAACGTTTGCTGCCCTGTCGGCTGTACGATTGAGAACCTGGATTTGCTACCGAAATTTTTGAGATGTCAATTTATTTATATCAACTTCCTCATCCTAACAAATTTAATTTATGTATGACTAATAATAGGACATTTTCCCATGCATTTTTGATAGTCAACTAAAAAATATGGAAATACTTGTAGAGGCACATAAATTCGTAGTGTACACACAATTGACGGAGAAGGTTAAAAGCTCGACTCAATGTCATTGATAAATAATTCAATATTTGGTCTGCACATACAATTCACATTTTGATAATGGTTTCTCTCCCAAAAATGAGGCTTCATATCAATAACGCAAAAATGTAAATCAATCTCCGGTCTAATGAAGTCTCAGATGATTTGATTACTGTTGACGTTAGGGTGGGGAAACCGTCCGGAGGGTGAAACTGTGCTTGATAATTATTTGTTATTTTTAATAGCGAAGAGCCGCAGTGCCCAACCTTTCCTTTGTTATAGTTTCACTATTGTTATAAGACGTTTAATAGTATTTTTTATGCATTAATGAATTGTGAAGCCACCTAAAATTATTATAGGTCTATGCAGATAGTTTAGTTGATATAGAGAAAATACCATACGTACGTGATATCAGGTGTTGTCAGGTTAAGGTCAATCAAGTGTTGTGCATTACAGTTGTGATATCAAATTTTGACGGCTACAGTGTAGCTGCTGCATATGCGTGACGAATTGCTATTATAATAACATTCTGGCAGTGAGGATTTTTCCTACTATGTTTCTTGCGATTTTAATATGCACAAACTTGACATTTCAGTGACGTCTTGTTGTGATAAATGCTCATTCATTTGTTCACTCATCATCGATTGGATCTGAAGGCAACAGAGTTGGATCCTGGATCGTCGGTTATTGACGATTAAAAATACAACTATCTTAATTAGTCGTATAAATAAATTGACAATAAATAACAATAAACAAAAAACAAAAATATATAATTTTTTGTTTGCTTTTTAGCTCATTTTCTCATTTATGGAAACAAAAAAATTTAACTCAGTACTCACTGCAGTGAGTAACAGAGAGCGCATTTTCTCTACTCCGTAAAGTCACGGACGGACGGACGGACATGACGAGCACAATAGAGCCTTTTCTCATTTATGGAAAAAATGCGCTATTGTGCTCAGCTCGTCATGTCCGTCTGTATGTCTGTCCGTCCGTCCGTGACTTCACGTTTTCGTCGACGAGAAAATGCGCACTGCAGTGAGTGCTGAGTTATAATTTTTTCCATAAATGAGAAAATGTGCTAAAAAGGCGCGATTGTGCTGGTCAAGTCCGTCCGTCCGTGACTTCACGGAGCAGAGAAAATGCACTCTCTGTCACTCACTGCAGTGAGTACTGATATAATTTTTCATGTGCTGTTATGAAACGTGAGGCAACGGCGGAAAAATTCGGTATCCTCACAAATAGCTTAGTTTCTGCAAAGAAATATTGCGTACTCAGTAGCTACGAGCCGGTCTCGAATAATTCACTGCTCTTTGAAGTCACGGACAGACGGATATACTTTTTGTAGGCTACCAAGTAGCTCATATCGAAATTTTATAGAGTATCTCTGGCGCTAATCATTAGTCAATCATTAAATTGTAGCTATATTTTCCCTAAACTGTTCATTTCCATATTACAATTTTGAACATATAGGTGATGTCTAATTGCGATATATGCTAGTGTATTTGTTTACTTATAATCGATTGGATCAGAAGGCCAAAGGGATGAATCCTCGGTAATTGACGATAAAAAAGTATAACTGCCTTAATATAAAATTATTTTGCTCCCTAAAACAGAGATCACGTTTATTTGGTGCACGTCGATATGAAGTATAACACCTCATTGAAAAGCAGAAAATTGTAAAAAAAAATCTTTATTTTCGTGAAACATCGACTTTTGCACCCTCTTTTGTGGTGTTCTACAAGAATTTAATTTGCTGTGAGACTTCAAATAAATGAAAAAGTTTTATGTTCTTCTCATACGAGCAACTTTACTGTTAACTACGAGCAAAGATGAAGTTCAATATATTAGATTGTTAACATGCGACTTCCGTGCAAACTTCAAGAAAAAAAAAGCTTAATTGTCTATTTCTTTGGCCAGAAGTTGGTAAGTCACGGACGGACGGACGGACATGACGAGCACAATAGAGCCTTTTCTCATTTATGGAAAAAATGCGCTATTGTACTCGTCATGTAAGTCCGTCTGTCTGTCTGTCCATCCGTCCGTCCGTGACCACGTTTTCGTCGACGAGAAAATGCGCTCTCTGTCACTCACTGCAGTGAGTACTGAGTTATATTTTTTCATAAATGAGAAAATGCGCTAAAGATAACAAAAATTACGAAATTTGCCAGAGTAAAACACTCATAATAGTTGAAGGAAAGAGTATTTGTGGGAGCTCAACAATGATTGGCAGTCTGGCGCCCGCCTTTAATTTTTGGTAATTTTTTGCACTCATATGGACATTAGTTAATTTTTTCATGGAGTGTTGCTTGAGCCGTGAGAGAGGACGGACGTGACGTGTCGTACCGGTCCTGATATGACTTTTTTCTATTGCCTGTTGGTGGCATGTATCTTGTACGAAGTGTTTCAGTGAAAAGTTTTAAATTCAGTGTGAAGTCAGTAAAGAGAGTGTGAGTAGGGAACATACTGTAAGTGGATATTAAAAGTCATTCTACCGAATTTCGCCTTTTATGTCAAGTGTTTAGGTTGACCTTCAAATTGGTTCAGTGAAATCGTAAATGAGATGGTATAAGATCATTTCAGAGAACACTATTGTGAGCGGTAAAAATGGCAGCCAAAGCTTGTACAAGCCAACCATCTGGAGAAGGCCTTGAATGCAAAAAACTAAATTACGGTAAATTAATGTAATTAATGCAGCCTGGTCGGTAACTTTGAATGCTTTCTACCCCCAGTATACCAACTTGCTAGAACGTAAAGACGAGGGCGTCATTCATATGCAGAAAATGTGTAAAGAATGAGGAGTGGTTCAAAGAATGTGCCGAAGTTATGCAAAGAGCTCTAGGGAGTAAAGGGAGTCAAAATAAGACAAATATGTTTACCTCGGCCGGCGTGCCCAGGCGTTGCCACCCTCTACTCCCTCTGGTCCCGCCTGCCCCAACGCTGTCCGAAATCGTACCCCGAGCCCCTTTCCCTTTACTCGCACTCCACTCCTTGACCGCAGCCCAGAGAAGGAAGGGGAAAGGGTAACCCTACCCTTCTCCCGCACCACCCTCACTCCCACAAGCCATTTAAATGCCTCTGCTGATATACCGCCTGGTAACAAGCGCATCTGCTGGAGGTATCTTCAGGGAAATTTAGATCGGGAGAATAAAGGATTGAGCTGTAGGTATCCTCAACCTAAGATTTTTTCACAAATTTTCAACATTTGGGAGCAAAAACCAACGCGGGTGCATAAATGGGAAATACTGCCAATAATATCATCCGTTTTTGTGCTGCAATACTAAAAAAATGTAGCTTGCAAACGAGATAACTGTCGGTTTCATAACCATAAACACAGCCTGCAGGCGGGAAATGATGCCGAAGGGAGACGGTACTCTGATACTTCATCCCCGGAACACCAGATAGATTCTACTCCCAAACTGAAAACTTCAGAAAAAATGCATTTGTTAAAAAAACGTTCTGGAAGCGCGAATCAATCGTAATCAAGGGAACAACAGCGCGGTTCCAATAATTACTACACCGGACGCCATATCCTACCGTAGTGGAGAACAACACAGAGAACTCGATATCACTCACAGTATTTTTTAGGCCTGCAGAGGCAAGTAGATCAGATTCAACAATAAATGCAACACCTGTTGATACTGCACGAACAACGTACAGCAGAAATCACAGCAACAAAAATGCAAGAGCTGCTGAACCAGAGACCCCGGGCAGTGCAGTGTTGCAGCAACTAAGAACGCACGTAAAGGAAGAGTCTAGCTCTAGCATCATGATAGCCAATATCGAGGGACTCTTCCCAAGAATGAAACGCCACAAGATCAGCGTACTTAAAGGAAACTGCTGTGGCAGAAGGAATAAACATACTTGTATTAACCGAGCCACATCTAAGAGAGGATATCGAAGATGGAGAAATCGAAATGAAAGGCTTTCAACATTACCGAGCGGACCGAAAAGAGGGGGGGGGATGAAGGGAGGTGTTACAGTCCACCTCAGAAACTCCCTCTCGGCAAAAAAAGTTCCCTTACATTTGGGCGTCAGTGCCATGGTGATCAGCAACATGTAATACCGCACATCTCCCATCTCCAATTGTGCATAGCTATCGTATACTGACGGCGCGACTCCCCGCCGGAAAAATTCAATGAAACTCTGGAGATAATAAAAATAGAGGTGGCCGATTTGGGTGAACCTTCGCCAAATATTGTGGTTGTAGGAGATTTTAACCTACCACGCGTACGATGGCCACACTTGGACTGTTTAGGATGGCAGAGATCAGGCCAGAAACCAGGCAACACAACTACTTCGATTCGCTGGGGAGCACTTTCCCAGTCAGCAGGTGCTGGTGCCTGTTGACACACAATAAGAGAATACAATATCCTGGATTTATTCTTCATCAGCAATGAAGAATTGGTTGCTGATATTCGTGTTGAGGAGACCACACTGTCAGATCATCGACTAGTGGTGGTCAAAACAACAATTAGGATTGGAAACCAGCTCAGACCTATATATAGAGAGGGCCTGGCTGGGCTAAATTTTTATAGTCGAAGAACAGACTGGGAGGCCATTGGAAACGAACTCCTCGACGTCGACTGGAGATCAGAGTTCCTGGAGTTAAATGCCTAAGCAATGTACAACAAACTGTGCGAAGTATTACTGCAGGTATGCACACGTCACACACCGAGAAGAACGACCCCCAAACGGCACAAAATTTCAAGGGACAGACGAATCCTCATGAGGAAACGAACGAGTCTGGACCACCAGATAGCGGCTGCCTCCGGGAATATGAAGAGGCGGAGGCTGGAACATCTAAAGGAGAAAATTAAGGACACTGAACAACAGTTGCAGGACTCGCACGAGGCTGAACAACAAGTTGCGGAAGCGGAAGTGGTGGCTACCTCTCGGAAGAATCTCAAATATTTCTACAAATATGCCCAGTCATAGGCCAAAGATCAGAGCCTCAGTGGGGCTTCTGAAAAGTAACGATGTCCTTGTTGGAGGCGACCAGGGCATGTGCAAGCTGCTAGGAGCGCAGTTTGAAAATGTATTCAGCAAACCCCGATACTCAAGACAGGAGCCGAAATTGGAGTCATTCAAGACCTACCAAGGGGGCGGGTGCTGTTAAACATCGAGTTTGAAACACCGGATCTAGAAATATTTATTATATTTACTGACAAATAGTTTCTGACTCACTGCAGAGGAGACGGGAGAGGTATGTCATTCTGTACACATGAAAAATGATAACCGGAATGGCACTAAACGTCGAAAGCGAGATCTTAAGACATACCATAAAGCGAGAAGGGGGAGACTGTGCAGGATCCCCCCACTACGTAACAGATCTGCAGTCAGATTTCAATCCCTGCGGGACGGATCCCTTTCCTTAGCAGGGCAGAGGCTGTTTAACGTCCTAACAAAAGATCTAAGAGAGGGTGAGTTCACCCTGGAGACGTTCAATAGACGACTGGACGTGTTCCTGGGCACAATCCCTGATCGACCGCCCCTGCACCACTACCGACGGCAAGAATCAAGCAACAGCATCGTGCATCAGTTGGCCCAAATGAGGGCGGATGCGCGACAATCAGAGGCGGCAAACCATCGTGGTCTGGGACTACTACGTCCGAAACAAATACTAAGGATACTAAGCATGTAGCTTACATGAAATCACCACAGAAGGTCTAAGAGCTTTCACCATGGCACTCGAATGCCGCGTCCATCCGCATCTGAGTTATAGGGAGATCCACTTCGCCTCCTCTTTATGGTGGCCCATCGTGTCCAGAAGCGCTAACTAGGGTCGCATAACAACTACCCTTCAACTAACTACATAAAAAAGGATGAAAAATGATATTAATTCTAGTGAATGGGTACAATTTTTGCAGTCATCTTGGAATGCAGGATTGGCAAAAATAAGTCGGTTGATTTTCAATGCTCCTATACACTACACCGATTCATACCGTCGAGAACATCCACTGCGACATTCTTAAACAAAGCGTGGTCTCGACTTCACTTTATTATTATAATGTTACAAAATTCTGCGAAGAAGCTGAGAGCAGTCGAAAGTCGCCTGCAGCCGTTGTCGCATTGACGCTGGTCCTGGAAACTCACGAATGTCAATTTGAGGCTGGTCATGGGGACTGACTGAACGGGGTACAAAGACATTGTGAAATTACCTCGACCCGAGTACCTGCATGTACATCATTCCGAGTACATCATTCCGAGCATGGTTGCATTAATACATTCAATTATTTAATTCAACCATGATTCCGAGTACATCATTCCGAAATCCGAATACATCATTCTGAACACGGTTGAATTAATACATTCAATCAATTAATTCAACCATTATTCCGAGTACATCATTCTGTCAGTGAGGCTGGTCCTAGAAACTGCTGACAGAATGTCAGGGAGGCTGCTTATAAAGTACACTACTTCTTCAGCTTACGAGCTACAATGTCGGAAGACTTATAAGATTCATGATAGCAATATCTATCGACTCGAATAGCCTTCACCTGATTTATTTTTTTCGTATAAGATAAAAATACGAAATATTCATCACGAAATAAATTTCGTGATAAAAATTTGGGTGGTTTAAAAAACTGAAAAATCTCACCACCAAAAAATAAAAATGAACTACAAAACAGGAAGCTCTAGAGTCGATATTCATATGCATTCTGCATATAATGCCAATTTTTATATTTTTTAAATTAATGACTCTTGAGCTATTTGAGTTGAAGTTTTTCTTCTAAAAATATCGGCACGTTAATAATCAAGTTATTTTAGAGTGAGTAATTGGGAGGTGCCTTGAATTAGGTTGTACTGGGAACGTATCTCGAGTACTCATCGCATGATTGATAAGTTTTGCTTAAAAATACAATTTATAAGATGCAAATTATCAGGCTTCTTATTATAAATAATTCTTGTCATGCATATAATACATGCCTGTGTGAACCTAAATTTCGACATTCGGGATAAAAACTACACAGAAATAACTGTTATAGAGATGTCGGAGCGATAACGGCATATTTAATTATTTCACTTACATTTTCTTTCCAAATACGTGTGTGCAAATTTCTTCGTACAGATGACGCATCATTTTCAGCTGGCTTAAAATTACTCAAAGAAAGTGAACATATTTTTAAATAAGAATCGAGAAATTGGTATTTGTAAAACAACCGCAAAAAAAAAAATTTAAACGATATATGGCTGCAAAAATCAATTGCATTTTTATTTCTGATAAATGTTCCTATTTGCTTTCTTTAAATTATGTGCGCGACGACGAGTTATTTTTGGGTATATTAACGCAAGAATAAAAGTGCTCAAATCTTATTAATGAACAATTAAAAAAATCTTTCATAATAGTTATCTGTTCATTCATTCTGTTATTGGTCAGTTCATTCGATCTAATAACGAATTTATATCAGTATATAAAAATTTATCAGTTTTTCAGGTTCGAAAATCAGGAGAACCAGCAATTTACACTCCTTGATAATTAAATTCTGATACAGACCTACAGACTTTTCGTTCGTGTACTCTCAGTCATTCCAATTACGAAACGTCAGTAAATGACCAGTGCAGTCCAGCACACAATTGCTACCCAGAAGACTTTAATTTTTGATAGTGAGCTCCTGGAATGAGCACGCAAAGCATGAACGCTGGTACTCGGGCCGAGGTAATTTCAAGATATCTTTGTACCTGTAAATTTTTTCCGATCACTGATGAGTAGCAGCCAGTGATAGTTTATGACTACTGATGAGTGGCAGCCTGTGATAGTTTCTAACTACTGATGAGTAACCACCACCGTGAAGGTGCTGAAGTCTCCAGCGCTGGCAGGAGCGCTAACGCCAACCAAAATCTGGATGCAATGTTTCCAATCTTTATGATTCTTTTAGGCAATTGATATATCACACGTTCACAGGATTGGGAAATATGTATGGTGAATTATAAACTGAAAGTGAGTAGCATGACGCGTAATGTACGATTTGATATAATAATGTGTGAAACCTCACACCATAATTTTCCAGGTATTGTTGTAAAATTTTAGTATAAGCTTTCTTTTTTATATGCAAATGCCCTGTCATATATATATATATATAGGCGTTAATTGTTCGATAACACTGCATGAATTGCCATACTTTGCGATCATCTTATTATTTTTAACGAACTTTCGTTGGCAGAGCTGCATGATGCGTTCCTACCTCGTTCGATCATTCTCATTGAACCTCTTATCAAGAAAGACGTTCCCCAACGTCTCTGTGACGACCAATTTCCAGTTTTCTCACTGTTCAATTATTTGATAATTCGAAAGCAAACGTAACATTAAACTTGGTATTCACCTGAACATCAACGAAGCGTTGTGCCACATATGGTTCTGGTGCGTAGGGTTGTAAGCGAATTTTTTCCACTTGCAGACAGCTCACCAAATCAATGAGAATCCAAGGCATCTCGTAGCCAGCGAGGTCCGATGAGTGGTAAATAGTTGCATTATTGCCGTCGACGGCGTTCGATGCGTACCTATTGAGGAGTAGGGAAGATGTTAGAACTGCCGAAATCTGCATGAATAAGAGTATCGATAAAATGTTCGACGTGAATCGTAACAGTAAATAAATAGTTCTACAAATTATTGAAGTAATTTAGCAGCGTCCAAGCGAATATATAATCATTTTTCTGAAAGTTAAAGCACACAGGTTGCTATATTGAAGCGAAGCCGTCACTGGCTTTCCTCGTGCGCGTTCGAAGCGGCCACGGCCACCGAGGGGCGAGTACTGAGTCGAGTTCGTGCCAGGGGCAGCAGCAGGATAAACACGGCACAGTCCTGAGGGAAATTTATTGCGTTTAACCTAAAAAAATGAACCTGTTGCACTTCTTAATGATACATAAATTCTGCACTCATATTGATAAAATTACTACCGTATTAGCCATTTCACGAGTAAGTAATTGTGTTTGAGTATTGTGACTTGAAATCTCCGCCATGAAGTTGGCTCCCAACGCTCTTGGCTTGTTTTCTTAGGCTACACTATCATGCTTCTGACAATCACTGATCATCTGCCGATCGGAGCATTTGATACATTTGCCTCTTTTTTACACTTCGGAAACGTTGTTTGATCGTGACCATAATAATATCTCTTTAGGTGGTGTATTAAGTCCCTCAGTGATATAATAACATTATTACAGTTAGAAAGCTCTCTTTTGATCTCCGGTGATATATTCATCGTTTGTGTTTTACAACTTCTATGTGAAAACTTCAGGAAGCATTCATAACCAAAAAGTTATTTGTATTCGTCATAGTATCATCAAAATTTTTTCTCAAGTCGTGCATACTTTTTGTCTTCAAAGAAAAATAATTAATGTAAATAAATAATCTTAAAGAATTATCACCTATATTATTGTCTAAAAACAACAGAGAACAGGGTTTTGTATAAGGTCTCCATTTGCATAATTAATAATATGAATTACATGAAATGATTAAAAAAATAAAATATTTTAAAGATATGAAAATATGAAACATTTTGGTCCTATTGCTAAGTAATGGAAATCTATCGCATTCTGTAGCGCCGGGAATAAGCAATGTGTTCAAATGATCAACATTTTGTCGGTATCTGCAACGAATTTTTTAATTTAAAAATCTTCATGCAGTTTTGCACTAACCTTAAACGTTATTTTAAGGAATTATTATGTTTTATACACTATAAGGAACTAAGGAACATTGCAAAGTAAAATAGCCCCAAATGATGGGAATTTTGCATCCCTAAAACTTAAATCTTAGTTTCCAAGTCTCTCTATCAGTGGTTAGAGTATTGATAATTTTTTATTCACTTTACGTTCAGGAGGAACAATTCTGTCAGCATTAGCGCAACACAATGAAAACTTATTGAATTTTCAGAACAGCAGGAGATATGAACATTAGAATTCAAACGTCCAAAAGACTTATATACACAATAACAATTGTTTAATTCATTCAAACCCACCATTTTCAAAATAGAAGAAGTCGCAGCTTTCTGTGCCGCAGTAAAGGCCACACTTGAGTTCGTTATTAACATACACGGTGCGTGACACGCAAGAGTTCAATACGCAATTGTTCCCTTTGTTTTCGCTAATCCAGAAGGCAGCGCAAGTGTTGGTAATGTGCTGAGTTAAAAGAGCAAGTTGAACAAACTTCATAATGATGTTGGAGGCAAGCTTCATAAAGCAATTGTGTAAGTTCAGATGCAAAAATGTAATTAATAAATTTATGTAGAGTACCTTAAAATTGTGTAACCTAAATAAACATTACTGTAGTTTTTTCTGAGGTGATAAAAGGAATGCCATTAAACGAAAAAAATAATAAATTCTATCCATTAATAAATGTTATCAGTGGTGCCGACGAATAAGGAGTTATATGATTGTGCAGCGATAAATCGTGACGCTGGAAAACTGTCAATGAGCCGTCGGCAAACTATGAACTGTCGGGTGTGTCCTTTTGCCCTCGAACAGCAAGTGGCCTTCCGGCCAAATTCATCGGTGTCACAAACATTAGCCAATCGTCATAAGCGGCCTCTTGCTGATATTGATAAATAGCAAGCTTAGAAGCAAACATGCACAAATAACAATGCTATTACAAACGTCAAACTGTTCAGGCATTTAATATTTGTTTAATATACGCACGATTGTAGATAATTTTAGCTACCAGGTCCCTGTGTAAATACCACGTAATCGAAAAAGCATACCGTCTTATTTGGGAGACCAGGTTAATCACCAGCCCCACGACCCTGATCGCATTCTGCGTATTCAAATGAAAGGCGTAACGACATGTTTTTTGACCGAGTGTAATTCCAGTGAAATAACGATATAATTTCAGTGAAATATTAATAACACTTAATGAAAAATATTTTAAAGTCAGAGTAAAATTACGATATTTGAGTTGAAGACACTAGAAAAAATGTTGAATTTTAGTGCTTATATACCGAAAAATAAAATACGTATAACTTCAGTGGAAAACTTTCAAAGAAGTAGCGCGTACTTCACGTTGATTAAAGACCATCGATTATATTTTACGTTTTTAGATTTTACAGGGTAAAGAAAATTGCATTGATACTTAGAAAGAACATAAGCCCCTATGGTATGGAGAGTAAATTGAAGTGAGCCCAACGTGACTGAAACACACAAATGCTCTGCGAGGCGATCACTGGAGACTGCCCAGCTATAAGCCTGGAAATGAATGCCAAAGTAAGTCAATTTGTCATTACTGCAAAACACACCAAAGTCTTCGTTCAATCGTTACTCGCCAAATTGTCTTCATGATTGGCAGTCTTTTACATGGATTCTTCATTTCCTGTTCTGATAGCCCTAAACAAAAATTGGCTATCTCATTGGAAATAATTGCCAATCGAACGATCAAATTAGGTAGCATATGATCGAAAGGTTCTTTGGCACGTGAAATTTACCATCGTAAAATGTGTTCGGTACATAGTCTGCAGAATTATAAATTCAATTATTCTTGAAATCGGAATTGACTTTTTGAGTTTAAATATTCCCTAAATAATAACATTTTCATTTCGTCATACATAATATACAATATAAATGATATCTTTCATATATTATATGTAACAAAATTTTCTGTTCACCCTCAGCCAGTGTTGTTTAATTCATTTGGTTGTCTGTGAAGAGCAAAAATTTTTTTCCATCATAAGAAAATTTTTTATTTCTTTTAAAATATAATATTGTTAAATTATTATGTTACCGGCCAGTTGCAGGGTATACACACCAAATAAATCGAGTGTTTAAGACTATTCACTGAAAGATGTGGTCACTAATATTATTGTTTTCAGTGCCTTATAAGTTATATCAAAATCGAATCCAAAGTTAATATTTGTCAAAGAATTACTCGTCGTTCCATTTAGTTTAGTTTCAAAGAAACCACGACTCTGCAGTTTGAAGTTAACTTCTGGCGTATTCTTCATACAGTTTTAAAAGCGGTTTGTTACTTAGATACACTCTTCAGACAAGTCTGGTAATGTTGCACTGAATTAATTCTTAAGATTGCATGCCGGTGAACATTAAATCTGGTACATAATATTTGCTAGATTCACGTATAGAAAGTTCAATTATGTCATTATTCTAAGAATTACAAGTCCATTTATTTTATCTCTACAGTCCCCAATACAATCAACAGACGTCGAGTCTAAAACAACGAATCTCCACGTTGGAAGGCAAATTACTATCTGTAATTGGGTGTACCAAGGTCAATGGTATGCGGTCTATAATCAACTCGGACGAAAATCAGCCTGAATCCGCTAGATTCCGCTTATTTACTGACCGAGAATTCGCCAGGAGAATTTCTTCGTGATATAAAACAGTTAAATGAGTGGATACCTACCTGACTGTGGCTATACGAACAGCCTCTCTCTGTCAATTTTGATTCGACAAACAAGGTACTCCAAATAGGTGCCTGTCTCAAAATTAAGACTCTTTTCTATTTATTCACCGATTCAAAAATGTACTCACTCTATCACATACACACGTCCGTAGTCGACCTATCACGCTCTATCAGGTTTTCAAAACAAAAAAAAAAACCAAGGCTTTTAGTTATGATGATAGAAGTTTCCAAGTAGTTCTACAAGCCATGGATTTGACATGACCGAATAATCGGTATCAAGAGCCTCTCAGGTTCAATTATTCCTTATTTACTGAGACACCTCCGCCTAGACTCGATCGCGTGCGTGTGTGATTATTAGTGTGATTAATAGCACTCGCGCTATTGCAGAATTATTACTTTTGGCTCAAGTGTTCATGGGAATGCTACATTGACGTTCCTGCTAAATGTGTGCGCCAAAATGAATTTATTTTGTGAGCAGATGAAAAGTCTGTCCAATAATGCGCCTATCTCCTTCCATATATATTTTTTATAAACCTACTCATTCCTCAGCCCTAATATTCATGATTTAGAAGCAATTGAAACTTTTATTCCATTAAACAGTTAAACTCCAGGCTGTGAATTTAGATTTTAGTTGGAACTCATGCCGTGCCTCTAGCGTGCTCAGTCCCTGGCATCGTATAAAATAATTTAATTTCATCAGAAAATGTGCCCAAAATCTTTTGTTTAACAATTCACAGATTTATACACCTAATGACACAGCTGAGACATGGTATGTATGACTAGGTTTCAATGATTGACACAAGTGGGAGTCTTGATGATACCCGACGTTCGACTTTTGACTTGAGATGCCAAAGAAAATGTTTGGAAAACAAAAGAGGGACTGTTTTCTTTCAAAATAAAAACATTACTTTCTCATTTAGTTTATGTTGGAATATTCATCGCGACATACATTCAACAGTAGATCGCATTTTTGAAAAATCTATATGAACAGTTTAATGTCATCTGAACTCCTTGACGTTATTACAACCGTCGTCGTTAGGACAAAACATAGTTCATAAGAAACACTTGCCCCTAGGAGGATCCAGAGCGACACAGACATTTAAACTACAGCTGCTGCATCCCTACTGCCGGCACTCAGCGGCAAATTAACAACCTCAACTGCTTCAGACGCAATATAGTAGCAGTTACTTGCATCTAAAGAATTAATCATCACAATATTTGGAGTGCGAAAACTCGCAACAAATGCTGGCCCCGTGTATAAGCACCTTTATCCCTGACAAAATGTCTTTAGTAATTTAAAGCTTACTGACGGAGAACTTTCAATAGAAACGTGAATTTGTGTGAAGACAGCCTACCGCCGGTGTAGACTGTCTCTGTATCTGCTTTCCATTTGCTTTGAAAAATGTTCAAACAGGATTATCAAATCCTGCAAAAAAAGGCTGCCACTAGAAGTTGTTCGATCGGTCTCGAAAAGATTTAAACGAATCATCAACTCCCAAATTATGACTGCCCGGGATTGAGACTCAACCATTAACCGGAAGGATATTCAAAAGTTCAATTCAACAATCTATTTATGTTTTATAGGCTATCAATAGACCAGTTATCATGCCAGAAAGAAGAAATATGTCCGCATTTATATTCCAAAAAATTTGTCCCCACGTGTCCCCATTTACGCCTCCAAGCACTGAGCGACACATGTATTACCTAATACATGAAGTTCTTTAAAAAATCTTGGTAAGCTGGAAGCTATTTCAAAACCTGGAAAAACCTGATTAGATGTGCATTCCGCATTTTTTCAAGTCATGATATGCGAAACGAATCTTCTAAGTTCCTTAGTATCCCTCTGTGTGAACTATAATTAATACTTATTGAGTGAAGGAAGGGAAATGAAAAGTAGAACTAATCATAATCATTTACGCTCATGTAAACCATTAAAAAAACTCTTATTATGTAGCGGCGTGAGCGCAGAGTGGAAAGTTGAACACAAAATTATATTCATCAAGAGTAGAATTTTCACAGCCAAATGAACTAAATAAGAAATATTATTTAATTGATTGAGTAGAAGGAACGATAAATGCCCGCAATGACGTGGCACGGACGACATCGCAGCACCGCTCTCACCTCCTGACGACGCTGGAGCCGCTCGCCACCAACCAAAAGGATTCTCTCAGATTATTTTCTTTTATTTGCATAAATTTACCTCGTAAAAAACGGAATACCTCGAATATTTTCATTTAAGCCTCATCATGACCTAAGTGAAGAGGTTTCCGAGAACTACTTTCCAATGTCATCGCAAGGAAAATATATTACAATTACATATTCCGAGAATTATATACCTTCCAATGTCGCCTCAAGAATATCCTTCAAAATTACATTTTAGTGTTTCACTTCCCATCTCTCCATTGCAAATAGAAGCGTGACCTACACCTCATAAAGCAATGCATTGTTATACTAAACGTAGAATGGTCTTGAAGTGAGCATAGTAGATATATAAGACGTGATAATTAAATATCTCTAATAAAAATGATATCATGCATAACAATTTTATTGCTCGACACAGAGTGTTTGCCTGGAAAGGCGAGTGTGAACTGCGCAAATGTATCCCGTAGGATCATCAACTTCAGGGCCATGGTTCCGTGCGCAGTAAAGAAGCAGTGAAAAATATATCCTGCAGGAATGAACTCCCAGTGTGACAAATTTGGTGCATACAAAATGCTAAGATAAATTTTCAACAAATTATTCCTTGATAAAGTTATTAGCCATTAAAAATAATCAAAATAAGTGAAGCCGAAATGAGTAAATGAGGTTGGTGCGACGGTCGATCGAGAGAAGCAAGCTATACTCAATACATAAGAAAGCTTTAAATAGATAAAACAGCCCAACAACAACAGCGGTTATAAATTCTATCAACTTCCACATAAAGCAACACAAATCGCAAGATTCGTAAGAATTCGAAGGTAAAAATGAATTGAAGACAGTCGCGCTTAAATCTGCACACGTAAAATGAACGTCAATAGAAAACGAGAAAGATGAAAAGCTTAGTCAGGAACACTCGACATGAGTAGTAGTAGTAGTAGTAGAATGGTTTGCTAGCGCTTCAGCTTTCAAGCTATTTCGCGCCGGAGGTTAAAATGTAACATCGCCAGAAGGCGGAAGGTCTCAATTATTCAAAGTCTGGAATTATTCATCGCCCACAAGGAGCGGAAGGTCTCAGTTGTCCAGCCCGCTGAAGCTGGCTCGAGAGAAGCAGCGTTAGCATCTCAAAGAGATGAAGTGACAAGGAAGGACAGGTGAAAAGCAACAGAAACGAAGACACTCGAACAAGAGGCCGCTTACACGGGACGTCGGCCGCCCGCACGAGAGAGACAGAGAAGGGAAATTTAAGGAATCCTACCTACATAATAACTTAACCCCACAACTGAGACCTGCAGTCAGACACCGCGAGCTCAACGGTGGGGCGCTCAGGAACAATCCCCCTAGGAGAGCGAAATCCCATAGGACTTCTGACGAGCACAGACACCCGTCAGAAGTCCCCCCTGAGGGGACACTCGACATGACTTTATTAGGGGAATTATCTCATATTTGATGCAATCTAGGATCATTGAGGCGAATAAGCAAATTCAGAAGTTAATGCATTAATTTATCCGTTGGAAACTAACCAAATAAAGGAAACAAGCTACCAAAATAATCTTTGCTACTGGCCCACATCTTGTCACCATTTTAAATAGACGAGTCAAATATATACTATACATTAACAACATAACGAAAGAAATATGTGGATTCGCATTAAGAAGCCGGCCAGATTGAAACAAATTTATTTTTTACAAGAAAACCTAAACCAGCGGGTAAATATAAATTACCAAAATAAAACAAGTATTTTTGTAGCCGTAGGCAGCATGTCGGTCGATTAATCTTGTCCACACTCAGACAGAATACTATCAACTAGAATAAGTTCTAGTTGCAAGTCAGATTTATACATAGGTTGAATTATTGCAATGAACCTTACAGTGAGGAAGTTAAGATAATCGGAGCCCAGCGCCCGGTACCTACAGCGATGATTTATTTAAATAAAATTTTAGAATAAAATGACCATGAAGAAGCTCTTCTATCGCTGCAAAAGAACATTTTAAGAAAAAATAATCTGGAAATTCATCGAAAACAAGCCGTGATTTTCTATCATAAATTGCTAAATAATGGGGCTAAGATGATGCAGTATTCGATATATTGCAGTTAATTGCGTAATCCCACAAAACCTTAAATTTTATGTATTTCTGCTGTGCATCCTTCAATGCAGAAACAGGTTAACATAAACAATTCATATTTACGTCTTAACAACGATTTATCTTCACAATAAATGTATGTTGAAAATAACCGTTAGTTGAAAATGTCTCCTATTGCGGTCTAAATTAATTAAAGCTCTACAACCAAGTCACTTTAATATCTGCTGAAACTTGGTGTCGGTGAATGGGGCACACAGTTTCAGAAAATTTCATTATCCCCGCGGACAAACACTATCCACTCTAGAGGGGATCGAAAACCTTGCCAGTTCCCGTAATGCATTATTGTCCTGATGTTATCAAGATCGCTCGTCTCCTGATTGTCGAATGTGACGACCCTGCGTCAGTGCAGCCCTCGCCTCATGACCTGTAGTCGTCCTGCCAAGACTGGGCGGGCACGAACCTAATTCCACTTGTTGGCCCAACGCCCATTATGGCAGGAGGGCGGCCGCCCCCGCCGAGGGGAGCTGCGGGAGGAGGAGGATTTGGACGACGCACGTCCTTATATACCATGGCTATGAGCACAAAAAATCCCCCAATGAGTTTTTCGACGAAGCCCACGACGATTTGGAAGGCCGGAGTGGCGCGGTCAATGAGGAACCCCGCCTCCCGCATGAAGAGCAGGAAGAGATGGACGGCCTCGCGACCAGCGTGCAGGGCGCAGGCGGCCAGAACATTGGACGGCTGGAGGGCGTAGGCCGCGTAGGTCGAGACGGTCTCGCCCGTCACGTTCTGCCTGACGTCCTCGACGAGACGGCGCCACGCCAGCGCCACACTCAGCGGCACGTCGCCCGCCGCCGCCGCCGCGGCCGCCGCCTGCCGCCGCTTGCGACTTGACGCAGACTCGGCGTCACACTCACCTACAGGCCTGCGAATAATCAACATTTTGAACTGATATTATACAAAGAATACTTAGTAATTAATGAATAATTTCGTCTGCATAATCAGTATGGGTATGAACAATTCCTTATAAATAATTAGCGACCATTGAGGAACGAGCTCCGTTATGCAGCAGCGCGTTATTCTAGCGAATCGTGATCCAGCCTCGGCAACTCATCGACGCAGAGCAAGAGAAGATAAATGAAATGCGGGGATAATATCGATAGAGAATTAGCGACCATTCAGAGAGGTTTTTAGAGCTTGAGACTTCACGTGAGGGCACCATTTTTATTCCCAGTTTCACCAATGCCACGCGGGCAACATTGCTTTCTCCGTTGAGCAACTCTCACTCTCTGCCAGCCAATACCTGCCGTCACATACTCCCATCCCACCCCACACTACCTGCCCCAACCTACATCTGCACCTCCTGCCACCCCCGGCCAGCCCTGTTCCCTCCTACCAGCCCCGGCCATTTCCTGACAACCCCTGCCAGCCCCACCACCTGCCGCCACCACCACCAGCACCTGAGGACCACGAGGCGCAAGTTGAGTCCCGTGCTGGGGTTGCTGGTGACGGAGGCGACCTGGAACCAGTAGTGCAGCGGGGGTCGGGGCGGCCCCTCCAACAGCAGCCACAGCAGGTACCCGTGCGCGACCCCTGGTGCTGCTCACGCCCCCAGCAGGAGGAAAATTACAATTAATACATTTTCCTCCGGCTTAATTATTATGTAATTATTTATTATGTAATCACATTAGTTATGTAGTAATTAAATAAATAAATAAATACAATTAATAAATTTGCACGCAATACGAGACCGAGGGAGACAACGATATACGTAAAGAAACAATGCAGACAGGCGGGACATCTACATTATATGTGGTCGGTTATTATAATATGAGACTTGGATATTACTTCGAATACACAATTGAGTGATTTCTACCTGCTTAATGACCATACAATTGTCAAGCAATTTAGAACAATGAATGGACTTCAGTCATAGTATCTCACGTTGAATGTTAATCCACTTCTTGCCCTCCATGGAGCCAGGAACGCTAGCCATGACAGCATCCAGTTGCGTCACCATATCCACCTCACACGCGTCCACTTCCACCACATCCCTCCACACCTCCTCTGTTCCACCAGCAGGCACTGCACCAGCACCAGTCACGTCACAAGGGCGTGGCGGCAACTTCACTTTACTTTCCAGCCGCTGCCGCTCCTCCAACCAGCCGGAAAATATTCGGCCTGTACACAACAAGTTAAACGAAAAATTAAAATAAATATTCCATTAAATGAAATAACATCTCGGAACGAAGTTGTCTGCCAATTATTTTGATAATTGTGACAAAAAAAATCGTAGAAAAATAAATACAGACGTGCTTAATGGAAATGAATTTAAAACTTACGTAATTCACGCTATATCCACACTATAACAATGTTCAATAGCTGTACAGTCAAGCGACTTGACTGGGATAATTTCACGCACAAAAATTAGCAGCACTCGAGCATAAGAAAGCTGATACGTATCAAAAACAATGACCCACGTAAACGTCGTAATTATGTGAGTCAGACACACAAACATCTTATTACGGCGCGTTAAAAACAGCGCAACGGGTTTGTAGTTAGTGATAACCTGCTGTGCCTGATCGAACTTAACAAAGAAAATATGAAAAGTTCGGCTTTTCATGGATAGTATATAGCGAAAATATAATTTACCTTCTAGTCTGTCTCTGATGTACTGCAACTTCCCGCGCCTGATCGAAATTAGCTCACAAAATATAAAAGTTCGGCCTCTCATGGCCAGTATATAGCGAAAATATAATGTACCTTCGAGCCTGTCTCTGATGTACTGCAGCGTGACGTCAGCGAAGGAGTTCTTACAGCGCGGAAGGAGAGACGACCGACGACGCTTGCTGGTCCGCTGTTCGCCCTCACCCCGACGTCTGGGGGCGCTGTCGCCCGCGCACGAGCTCACCTCAACGGATATCGAGATAAACACTAAAGAACATATAATTTGAATATTAGAGAGGATGAAAGATAAAGAAACCAAGGTTTTTTTCTTGGGTCGACAGTCCCCTCTACCGCTCTTCCATGTTGTATAGCCCTACCCCGCTAAGATTTTCGTTTGCCATCTTCGCACACAAATATAAGTCACAGTCTCCACTCCTTCGGATTTTTCTTCTAATGAACAATCCAACTTAGCTTACCGAGCATTCGTATCTACATCAGGAGTCATGCTGAACAACAAGGATTAAAAATGTAGAAATCAATTCTAAAACTCACCAGTTTATTTCTCTTCTGCATTTAATGAATAAACGAATCAATATTCAAGTGTTAAACACGAAGTTTAGCAGTGAATCACTTCAGTGTTACTTACCTCGCTCGCCAGACTGGAAATGCTGTCACTGCGCGCCATGGAGGAGGGATCATCGCCCCCTACGCGCCCAAATGTGCATTCCCCGGGGGGACGGATGGAAGTTCTAACTCTCGATCTAGATTTCTCGCTCTCAAGAGGGAGTTGCTGCCTTGAACTTCCAACATTCGAGGCAGCGTCCGGAACATCGCTCTTATCGGGATAAAAAAGATCAGGGATGTGCGGGATGAAGTACTTGTTCTCATCCGTCAGTTTCACGGTTTCTATGTTCAAATTATTCAGAATTTTATCACAACTTCTCGCTGCAGAGTCCCTCCCTTGGTCCACCATACAGTTGTCGGTAACGGACTCCGCATCAGAGACGTCGGTGCCACAGGGCAGCAGGTTGAGCGTGGCTCGCACTGCTCTGCCTTCGTCAGCAGCCTCCGTGGAGGCGGTCACCGAGGCGCGGATTCCTCCCGAGGGCGCGCCTGGTCGAGCTGACGCGGCGGGAGTGCGACAGGCGCTACTCGAGATCGCGTCATCAGCGTCGATGTAGGAAAAATCACGCACTGCAGACATCGCTTCTTGAGGAAAGTTTTTTTATGTAGGGATGAAATACGACGTTGTCATGAGAACAGTTTATAATTTTACGCTCCAGACTAGCAGGAGTAGTCGAACTATTAGCTCAGAAGGACTAGACAACTAAATGGTCATATATTTTTCAGCCGAGATATATGTTATTCTTTATGAGCACTTAGCCCGCGTATGGTGCTTCTACCAATTCCTTATTCACCAATCTTGAATCTCAGTTTTAACAGAACCTGGAACGAATTTAACAACAGACATAACTCACATAGGTATTTTTAAAACGAAAGCCTGAATGATTTTGCACTCATAGCCCGTGATCTTATCAATTGGGTTATTTGTTACCTCCAAAAAACTAACACATCCATAAAACTAATATATCCAAAAAACTAACACATTATGAGAGTTCGCGCCTGGTAACGAGAGGCCGGCCAAGCCACTTGATGTCTACTGGATCCTACTGCCCAACTAGCGACCGTCCTAGTGACTCCTTATAATATTAAATAATAGCGGTTTCAGCGTTTATTAGGCCGTAGGCCTGTTGCCGATTCTTAAAATCGCAGAATAT
This sequence comes from Hyalella azteca, assembly GCF_000764305.2. Lineage (NCBI taxonomy): Eukaryota > Metazoa > Arthropoda > Malacostraca > Amphipoda > Hyalellidae > Hyalella > Hyalella azteca. Next base: position 77,895 of record NW_025931625.1, read on the forward strand.
TCACAGCTTGCTGTGGTCTCGAAAGCGCAACTCACCGCTTCAATTTTGCTTTGCTTAACCGCCCGGCCTCCTCGCTGATTCTGACCAGAAACTGGCGCACAGAGCTGGGATCGAACCCGCGCCTCTCTGCGCCAATCTTGGTACTCTCTTAACTTCAAACCCTGCGCCACCTCTTCCTTGTGGCTAACAGATAGCCGCAGTACGGCGGCCGGCAGTCACCTCATTCTGCGCTCTACCGCGTCTACAGCGACGTATTCAAGAAACACTCGTGTTCAGATTCTTGTTCGCTTTATTTTTAGTTCAAAAAATTTCATCTTTTAGAGAAATTTTTGATTTAGTACGTAGCAGTTGTGAACGATGAACATTGTTCACTAATATTTAAATTGCTCGATTGCTACGATCATTTATTCTCAAGTGCATTTTTCTTCTTTTGGTTAAATTATTCTGTGGCGTCTAAATATTAGATCAGACCTTACTGCAGCAGGAGCTACGTAGCGCGAGGTCAGGTCTGTGTGGGTTGAGAAGTCAGTCGTGCCCTGCCAGCCCTACAGAGAGGTTCTCGCTGAGCTCACTCTGCCTTGCTGACTCGCTTGTGAAATTATACCCGAACTCTACATATCGTGGCTGCATTCGGAAAGCTTGTTCACTCTATTTTACTACATTAATCCTATTTTGAATTTGCTTATTTCAAAGTGTTTTATACTGAAATCAAAGTCGAGTTTTATCCGTGTTAACTGAAGTTTTAACCAACGGAATCCCAGTGTAATTCAACTTTTAGCAAAGTCATCGTATTTTTTTTTAACGAGATAGTTGCCGGCATTTGGCCGTAAGGCTCTGACAAGATTAAAGGTTGCGGCGAACGTCCGGCGACACAAATTTTTGTATTGTGAAAATAAATTGTTGAAGTGAATACGCCTTCATTACCCAAAGTTCCTCCAAATTTTGCGAACAAAACGTATTTATTTGAGAAAGAATAAACGTCGGATATGGTAAAATTGGAATATATAACGACTGAGGCAAGCAAAACTTCAACAGGAACCTGACTGGGGCCCGAGGGGGAGTCAAATCCCCTAATGGGATAGAAAACTCCCACCCCCTGCGGGATTACGATCTTCGAACCCAACAGCAACATTCGAATACCTGAGTTGTTGAATGTATAATTATTGGAGTCTCAAGAGTCAAGTATGCAGCAAACAGGAGAGGTAAACCCTCAGCCAGAGCGACAGGATCGTCAGCCAGCGACGAGACCGTGCAAGACGAGCGTCAAGAGATGCACTTTACCTTCATAAATACTTAATAAATCGTGCAGGGGGAAATACCGAAGCATATTCCTATTCTTAATCTATCTAAATGAAAATCTTCAACATGGGGTACCAGCCATAACAAGTATTTTTTAAGGTATCTAGATAAAATGCTTCAAAATACGACATCAGGATCGCGAAAAAGATTACTATAAACTTCCATGAAGCTGCATGGAACATCCAGCCAACTCCAGAGCGCACTCCAGAGCGTCTTTAAACATGTGGTAATAAAAAAACTTCGACATGTCGTTTTATAGAAAAAGAATCTTAATTAATGCTATTTTAAATAGCATTTAGTTATAGTTAAAATTAGATTTGAACATTACGACATCGAATTTCGATCTATCAATAATGCCAATACCATGGCTCGGATAATATGTAACTCGATAAGAAAAACCATTGAGCTATTAAATTATAGAAGAATCCTCTTGTGAATAATGGATAATGTGAGGTTACATTAGGCTGGACAATACAAAAATAATCACTTGAAAATAACGGTGTCGAGCATAGCCCCTAAACACTGGACGACATTCTCGGTCATGAGGAGGTCGACCTTGTCCTCCAAGTGGCGCTTAGGGTCGACCTTGCCCACGTTCTTGATGGCGAGCTGCTCAGGCGTCATGTTCTCCTCCTCCTCGAGGCTCTTGTGGTAGTGCTGCGCCAGACCCAGGATATCCTTGACGGTGGTCTCGTTGGTGGCTGCGTGGCTCGTGTAGTCGGTGAGCGTGAGGCCCTCGAGCCACGACTTCTTGTGCAAGTTCAGCAACATTTGCTGCTCCTTCTCGTTCATGCGGTACTTGATCGGGATGGAGTAGTAGTGCCGGTTCAGGCCGTGGATCAACGCCTGAAAAGAGGAAAGGTCAATCAGAAACTCGTGCAATCAGGTACGATAATTCCTGCATACATTTGATGATAATAGGACTAGTGCTTTATTAGAATAAGAAATTCCAGCCGCCATAAACAAATTCATTTGGGCAACAGTGAAAGTGACCTAAATGAAAAACTTGCAGAGGATCCGTCACCTTTGCCCGGTGTAACACAACACAAAGTCAATAAATCGTCATGGCAATAATTTTGCATCGAGTTCCGTGAATCACATAATTGGGTATACATCCCAGAACGTGCAGCAAATCCCATTTTTATTGTGAATGTTCCCTTGGAAAAAAATACTCATAAATTGTAAGTTATGAGAACGGACGCTCGCTGAAGTCGCACTTTTTTCCCTATGTATCAGTGGTTAGAGAGGAAATTGCTAAAATGCTGCCGGTATATACCTAGTCTCTTACTTTGTTAAATTAGCAAGTATTGTGTCGACGAATATACTTGGCTCTTGCACAGAGCAGAACTAACAGAAAACGAGACTTGAGAGCGCATGCTTACACAGTGAACACTGTATTTACAACGTAGCAACCTCTTGTGTATGTTTTGTATGTTGGTCTAATCGGAAGATTGATAAAAATACCGTAACTTTGATCTTTAATCTCGTAAGTAACAATCCTCAATAAAACCTGTCTTTAGGCGTACCACATTAATTCCCTGGCAATGTGAGCACAAATCTTCAGTATAAAGTAAAGCACCAGAACAATTTGATCAACTGTCACCTGTATGGAAGGCTTCTGCAGATGCCCCAGGTTGCTGGTTGTTTGCCTGGGCTCCTGACCCAGCACCACCATATTAGGGTTGATCAGTCGGAACGCATCTATCACAACTTTCCCTGTCAATTCACAAATTATTAATTACGAACATCAAGCTTAAAATTCTATGTAACACCAAGGCACAAAAAAAAGATAACAGCATGTACATGCAAATGAAGGTCTTATTAAACATATGAATTTCGTCCCATAGAGTATAAAAATATTTATAAGGAATATAAATATCAAGCTCTTCAGCAATATTCAAACACAGACAAATGTCAAATAGTAACCTTTAACGCTCTGGATGGGGTCCACGACGACAGCCACCGCGCGCTCGGACAGCGCCTCGAAGCTCTGCTGTGTGTTGATGTCCACTCCCGACAACCAGCAGCCGAAGCCTGGGTGGGAGTGGTACCAGCCTACGACCATCTCCGGCCGCCCTACCTACAACACAATAACAAATATTAATATCTATCGCAAACAACCAGCAGCCGAAGCCTGGGTGCGAGTGGTACCAGCCTACCACCATCTCTGGCCGCCCTACCTACTTCACGATTACAATTGTTAATATCTATCGCTACAACCAGCAACTGGAGCCTGGGTGCGAGTGGTACCAGCCTACCACCATCTCCCGCCGCCCTACCTGCAACACAATAGAAAGTATTAATATCTATCACTACTACCAGCAGCCGATGGGAGTGGTACCTGCCTACCACCATCTCCGGACGTCTCACTTGTAACACAAACAACCAAACACACCTCAAATAAAATGATTTCAGCGGAAAATTTTCAACTCAGATTTTTTCGATAGCTCAGCTGAGAGTTCCCAATTTCTCCTCAGTTAAGTACAACAGATATAGGTATGCCTTCTACCACTACCTGTCAAGGATTAAATCAAATACACATGTCAATCTAAGTGCACGTAGCGGCCGATTTCTCGTCTACGATTGGTGGATTTAGCACGAAAAGCCATCAGTTTTTCGCCGAAAAAGTTACGAACTCCGACAGGGTAGGCAATGATTTAATCAAAATGATTAAATCATGTGATTAAATCACTTGATTTTTTTATAAAAAAATCAGGATTTTTTTTATTTTTTCGATTTTTTTGATTTTTTCATATAATTAAATATATTGAGTGGCAGTCTTTAATGTATATTGAGGTATTGTTATTCATGGTTTAGTATAAATGTACTATAAATGACAAATTGGTCTATAAACTTGTTGCCTTTAGTGTGTACCAGTAATAGGTTCCAATAAATTGAATGTTTTTGGTACAGAGGCATCAAGTGTGCAATACATTGTACGTAGCTAGCAGCTTAGCTAATTCTTATAAGGCTATAAGTAGTCTTTAACTATTTGTTATATATTGATTACAATATACAATTTAAATGTGTTAGCTAGCTTATACAGGGTAGGGCAGAACTGATTGAACAGTTTTGGGGCGAAATAAAAGAGTAATGGAGGTACATAAAGAAGAAAGTTTATTTTCCTCAAGATTAGCATAACATACCATTTAAAATACTTATGTTTTGCAAACAATATCAGGAAAATGGGGGTTTGTTAGCTGCATCACAATAAGTGCCCTTTTTAGCCATCCATTATGATTCATATACTGTTATTGTTAGTAGGCTAATTGCAACATAAAAAATAACACTTCAAAAAGACAAAAAGTTAAAAAAATCAAAAAATCAAATAAATAAAAAAAATCATGAAAAAATAAAAAAAATCATTGATTTTTTATTTTTTTGATTTTTTAAAAAAAAATCAAAAAAATCGCCAACCCTGAACTCCGAACTAATTTTGATAGTATGGCTCTGGTTATCTTAGGGTTGTTCGAGTTGCCAGACTTCTCCAAAATAGCTGACTAAAAATGAATGATAAATTTCGTCAATGATCATCCAACCTAGACCATCGAATAAGATTTCACTATTCTCACTCCAATTAGTTTGAATTTTTTATATGACCTATATTATTATTCACATAGTGGGAATAGCAGCCTTTTCACATCATATTGACAGTATCCAATCAACAATACTTGCATTTACAAGCAGCCCTCTACAAAGCCCACATGTTCAATACTTCATTATCTGGTAAAAAAAACCTAGACAAACAAGCCAGACAATGACTTACCTGCTTCAACATGTCCAGCATACGCGCCTGGAAGACTGGATCCACTGCCTCCACTGATACACCCTGCACACAAATTGCTTATTAGGCATAGAAATTCTAGCTATTGAGTAATCAATAACGTTATATGGCCATGAATCATGAAAGCTAAAACTTAGATGTAACACATGCCTAAAATGTGCCACACAGGAGAGCAGGAATAAGTCAACATATAGGGGGAAAATGCAATTGTTGACATTAAATGAACAACTTTAGATTTATGCTTCTGGGCACCAACAAGGAATCAAATGGTTTGTGCACACAGTGAAGACATCAACACACGGCCTTCGCATGAGAAAATCACCTATATGAGCTGCTGCTCTAACCCTTACTTACTGTTCCACTCTGAGGCATGGCAAAGACATCAACAACACAGACGGTGAAGTCATCAACAAACTGTCCCAGCATGAGCCCCATCACCTCCATGGGAACGCCTGCCCTGCCATGCTTCAGCATTTTTAGCAAGGCTAGAGATGAGATGTAAACCTGCAAAAAATCACTTGGTTATATTACATATTGATAATGGAATAGTCAAATCTTCAAACGTTTATCATTTCTTTACACAGAGAAGTGTTTTATTTAGGAATTGTCATTAAAGTGATGTGAATGCTGATATGTAACATATTGAGATGTTGAAGCTCCATTTAGTTATTCAAATAACATGAGAAGCACAGAGTTTATGAAAAATGTTCAAATATGTCATGGCCAAAACTGACTTAATATATAGAATTGCCAAAAAGCTAGACAGCATTTCATTTCAATGAATCCCAGAGATATGAAAGTCAAGTGTTCTGACAGTGAGTTAGAGATATGAAAGTCATGTAATACATGCTATGTATTACTAATGTCTTAAACAATAGATACCGGTAATCAAAATCATTTAAAAAATTTTCTACAAATGCATGCATTTCCCAACAGAAATGCCACACTTAAAAATAGCTACAGTTAGTGGAGGCATTTACCTGCTCAGCAGTGTCAGGAACTGGAGAGTCTGTAGGAGAAGTGCCTTGGCTAAGGGCTTGGAGGCCTCCACCAAGACGAAGTAAACGATCCATAGCTGCCCACACATATATCATACATAAGGCATACATTAAACACTTGGCATAAATTATAAACTGAGAGCTATTCATTAGTTCAGGGATTCATTCAATTAAAACTAAAAAACTCATTTGCCATCATCCACAAAGCTATTAACAGTTCTCATCCCTAGCAGGTTTATATACAAATGATAAAGGATGACAAATGCAAAATTGGATTTTGTTTTAAATAAAAGACATTTTTAAGAGTATTTAGAGCAGCAAAGTATATAACAGCCCAACTAAATTTCCTTGTATGTAAAACAAGGTGACTTACCTGTTAAGAACACTTAGCAAGTTCTATCAAGAACTGAGGTGCACAACAACCAGTCCAACCTTTAGGTCAGTTAGACCTTTAGACCAATTATCCAAGTTCTCACGTGGTATAGTGGGTAGCTAAAAAATTCTAAATAATAATCTGCCTTTCCTCAGAGCAGACATCTCACATCTGAAACTTTCGAAATTAAAAAATACAAAATACCAAGCAACATTTTTCAAAATATTGTTTACAGTACCAATTATTTTTATGGGCAATTCTAAAAATTTGCAAGCAAAATATGCCATTTTTGCTTTTACTCATTTACAGGTAATTTTTAACTAGGTAAACGCGGTATATTCCGACATCGTGGGTAATTATGACATTTCTCTAGTTTTTCCTTTATATTAAGCTTTGTCTTCATTCCACGCATTCGTTGATGGTTGAAATAGTGACGTCATATTATTGCGCGCCCAAACTATTGCCAAAACACTAGGTCTGGGCCATCTAGCGGAAAAATGTTAAGATCCAATGAGAGACAGTGCACGCCACCCAGTGAGATCATCAAAAAACGTGTCAAAGTTGATAGTTGACCTTGCTCTAAAATAGTGATAATATGTTTGTGTAGAAAGAATGTCATGGTTTGAGACTTTTAAATAAGCCTGTGAATATATTGGGAATCCTTTAAGTATACTTGTATTTGCTTATTTCAAGTGGTAGGTAAATAAATTAATAGATGATTAAGTTAAGAAAGGGATTTAGACACATAAAAACTAATTCCAACACAACTTGAATTGGACACACACAGCTCGTTCCGATGGTTCCGAGCTGTGTGCAAAAATTAAAATTTTCTTAATTAAAAGCTTAATGGCTCTTAATTAAAAGCATAATTAAGTAGTGTTCAATATTCAATACCGTAAAATGGGGTAACTTAGACCACTTTTTTTTATAAATGATGCCATTTTTTTACTAGCTAAATTAAACTTGAATTGAAACATGCAAAATACAAGGTCTATGTTACCCCGTCAGGGCTGACATTAGGTGGTCTAAGTTACCCCATTTGGGGGCGGCGCCCCCCATTTTCAAACTATGACACTTTCCTAAAATTTGTCATTTGCATATGTAACTAGAAGAGTTCTACTACAATGTATCAAAACCTGGAGTTATTTACCCAAAAAATAAAAAAATTGGAGGGGGTACTCTGAGAGGCTTTAAATAATAGCTTTTCTTTGTGGGTCACATTTTTAATTTTTTAACCTATTAGATATGCAAACTTTTCTGATCTTTCTATTGCGTTATGTAGCCTCAGTATTAGGCCTTTAATGCCCATTGACAAAATTTTTCTATGTCAAATAGTTTTTGAGTTGTGGGGGTTTTTGTTAAAAAAACGAAAAGTGGTCTAAGTTACCCCGCCGGTCTAAGTTACCCCATTTTACGGTAGTATTCTAATTCAAAGCCGTGTCATATTCCAATACAGCTCACACAGCAATTGGAATTCGAACACAAGGATATTGGAATTACATATTAGTAGAGTTTGAAGCACAGCCGGAATTAGTCTCACAACGTGCCGAATTTAGTCACACACAGCATCAGAATATAGGGATTTGGCAGATTTGCATTCTAAAGGCTTTTTAAATAAATATGGCAACAGTTTCAGTTTGTAACATTTCATCATTGCTGGTGCGTAGTGCCGTGTTTTGAGAGTGACATAAAGCAAACAGAACTCAAATTACTCATAATATGATTTTTTAATAGTTTTTCATTTCTCGATGCGTCCTTAATGTGTCGGAATATACCGCGTTTACCCTAATTCACAGGTGCTTATATCGGTCTATCCTATTCTACAGAATGGTAAGCAGAGCATTTTTGTCTGCTTCATGCCACTGAGCCACATTTCACAAGTGTTGAAGTGGATCCTGCCCACTTTCCCAGGATTGGAATTTTTCTATTTGTTTCTGAAATCTCGCAGCTTCAACATGACGAATTTTCAATACATTTGGAATCTCGCGGCTCGATCGTGCACTTTTGTTAAACTTTGGATAGGGTTAATTCATTGGACGGAAATCTTGCGGTTTCAGAAATGGCGGGAAACCTCTAGTTGCGGCCCTAAAGGCAGATGTTTTCCATGCTTGCACTTTCCCAGTTAGAAACTGCTGTTACACAGAGTCACAGACTGACAGACACTAAGTTTGATACAAAACATAAAAAAAGAGCTTGACAAATTGATGATATTAATGTTCATTTAAGAATGCCAAGTTAATTGCAAGTGACAAACCATCATTTATCATTATCAATTTATCATGGATACAGTAGTACACTAGTACTAGTACCTAGGCCCGTCCTAGGGTGCCAGCCTGCCAGGGGCAGGGGCCTAGGCTAGGCCGCTAGGGCTAGGACATATACCGACATACGGACATAGGAGTAATTTGGAGCTCAAACTCTGCAATCTGCCCGTGCACGGCACTTCTCTCTGCACGGCATACATGATGCTCTGGGTAACACTTAAATTAAAAGCTGAAGACGCTGAAGTGGCGAACGATTGATCGATGGAATGCCGCGGCTAAATTAGGTACTGTCGCCGATAATAAACTTAATAACAAATAATAAAGCCGATAAGTACCGTCGATCCTAGTATTGCACCATGGACCATGCTGAGTCTACTTAGCTTTAAGCCAATTTAATGAAAAGTCTTGTCACTTCGATCACCGCATTCACCGGCACTCGTCAGTCGTCACCTACTAGGCTACCCGCTACTGCATACTGAATACTGATACTGATGACGCAGCATTGACGCTGATGTGCAACCACATGACGAAAAAAAGATCCATCGAATCTGATAATTCCGCAATTTCATAAGCTGGAGAAGCAATCAGATATAGTAGTATAGTATAGTATCTTCGGCATTAAAGAGTAGGCCTGGATAGGCCTGTCGCCGATTCTTGTGCTTTTCTTGACTAGACTGGCCTTTTGATCAGATCTTTTCAACGGACGGTAGATTTAAAATCGATTCTAGATATCAGTTGTTCCGTAGGGTACGAGGCATTTTAAGACTAAACATGTGCTCTTGCATGGCTTTGTCTAGTCTGTTCTTGAACGCGTTCATACTCGGAGCGTCAACAATATCTTCAGGAACGCTGTTCCACATGTCAGTGACTCGAAGCAAGAAGAAATGTTGTCGCGTGGATAAGTTGAACCGTAGTTTTTTTAGTTTATAGCTGTGGCCCCTGGTGTTGGTTCTTGTTTCAAATTCTAGTAATCCTTCTGGGACCTTGTACAAACCATGAGTATAATTGTATACTTCAATGAGGTCACCACGCAGGCGACGATAACGGAGACTGGGAAGCTTCATAATCTTCAATCTTTCTTCACAAGACTTGCCCTTTAATCCTGGAATTATCCTTGTTGCACGTCTTTGAACACTCTCAACTAAATTTATGTCCTTTCAAGTCTCGGTGACCACACAACGTTTCCAAACTCTAGGTTCGGGCGCACGACAGAGGTGAACAACAGATTCATCATTACTGATCAGCCCAAGCAGTTTATTGGATGTATTAACTTGCGTTTCAATATGCCTATAAAATTTTAGCTCCCTGTCGACACAAACTCCAAGATCTTTTTTCACGCAAGACTTATCAATCATAACCCTCTCGTTGCAACCGTGTCTTCTCACGCTGTAAGCTTGCTGTTCATTGTTCTTGCCGAGGTGAAGTACTTTACACTTGTCAGCATTGAAATGCAGCTGCCACGTATCAGCCCAATCAACTTATTAAACTAAACTATCAAGATCATTTTGCAGTTACATTTTATTTGACGCATCCTTAACTGTATTATAAACTTTTGTGGATATCACCGGTACAATCATGGTTGAAATAATACATGTATTATTTCAACCATGGGTACAATTACGTTGGAAACAAATTTACCTATTTTCGGGTTTTAGATGTTTAAAGGTCATATATCCAAGATTATTTTAAGCTGTCGATGAAAAATTATTGAATATAAAAAATTTACCTCTTAGACAATGCAAGTCTTTACTTTGAACTCGACAAAAATCCATAACATTCGCTAATAGTGTAGTGAGTAAAAGTGACCGCATTAGGTTCTAGGGGATGAACTTTCATATAAATAAATAAGCATGTAACTAGGAGAAGCCTGAGTAATAAAATAGGCTGAATATATAAATAATGCGATTTAAATCACCACTCGTGACACGAACTTGTGCAGGCTCAACGGGGCAGGGAAAATCGAAGTTGGTTTTCTCCCGTTTATTTCATAGGAATATGAGAGACTAGAGCTAGCGAGGAACAACGTCACAGCTCCCATCATCAATATAGACTGAAATAGCGTATAAGTTTGACCAATAAGTCGGTTGCCAGTCCAAACGCTCAAACTTATCGTCAGTCTTGCATGAACCCAAAGGTCTCGCCCGTCCGTCTTTTCCAGGTTTGTCAAACCTCAAACTCCGCCCACCCGTCATGCAAGACGTCAAACTTTGAGCGTCCACACGCTCCGTCTTGTCGTCAAACCTGGCATGACATGCAAGACTGCCAAGACGTACTGACGATAAGTTTGAACGTATGGACGGGGCTTTAGACTCCGGTATCCTGTACTCTCTATCTACTCTATCTACTGTATCCTGTAACTTCTATCTAGTGTATCCTATAAACCTATCTCTAATATTTACGCTTAGATACACGTCTTGTTATTGTCCTTCCCTGGCCAATGAAGTTATTCGGACAATTATAAACGAACCAAAACCCCTCAGGTTTTTCTACTATTGATTAGTAGTTCAGACCTTCCAGATCTGACATGTATATCATATTTCGCTACATAGAGGTAATTTTAAATTTATCACATTAATATTTATACTCTTAGGATTACGTTTATCGTATTAATAATTTGCACACTATCATAAGGATAGTCCAAAGAAAGCTTATTTCGGTTGATGGCTGCATCACTTCCGCCACGCTCCTTTCATAGTCTCCTCTAAGGCCCCTTTCACACAGGGCAATAAATACTGCCAGCGTCCGACAGTATTTACTGCCGAACCTTAGCGGACATACGAAATGTGCACTGCTGTTCACACACGACTGCATTTCATTTACTGCGGCGTAGAACTTGACGCCTGACGCCCGCGTGTGTCGCGCTAAAACAGCGGCGGTAGATTTGTCATTCGTCTGCGTACCGACGCCATCTTCGTCTGCGTACCGACGCTATTTTCGTCTGCGTGCCGACGCTTCCCCACGTGCATTCTGTGAATTTTCCCCACGTGTATTCAGTGATTTTCCCCACGTGCATTCAGTTAATTTCCCCATGTGTATTTAGTGAATTTTCGCTACGTGCATTCAGTGATTTTCCCCACGTGCATTTAGTAAATTTTCCCCACATGCATTCAGTGACTTTCCCCAATGCATTCAGTGAATTTCCCCAAAGGCATTTAGTGAATTTTCCCCACGGGCATTTAGTGACACTAAAGCGTGCTTATGATGTTATCTCCCCATCTCCACGTGTGAACATCTCGCTGTCCCCACATCACCACGTGTTTCGGGTAACGTCTTCTCGTGTCTCGGCATCGCTCTATCATCTCTGCCTCTGCAACGTCTCCACGACGACGTCACGTCCACGACGTCTCGCTACGCAACCACGTGTAGCACGTCGACCTTCACCACTGGCCAGGCCTTCCAGTTCTATTTGGATCTTCACTTTGAGCAGGTCACGGGAGTTTAACAAATAAATTCACATTACCAATTTATTGTGTGTTTACTTCTCCGGCCAGTTTCGTCTGGCCGCACCTAAACCTTTTCATCTGAATTTAGTGAATAAAACAAGTATCTTGGCCTTAAATAATACTCTGATACGAGTCTAACACGATACATATGGATAGGTAACGTAAAAACCCCCATGGCCGGTCTCGCAGCCGGTCTCACGGCCAATCTCCAAATTCAGTGACCAAGGAATATCTCACAAACTAATGAACGCAGCTCGATAAAATTTGGAACACGAATTCACCTAACGGTGGTGTTTAGCTCGTGAATTTTTTTAATTTCACCTTCATTCAAGAGTTATATGGCGATATGGGCCGAAATTCACAGTAATCACAGAATTTCTTCCAAACTATTGAACAGATTCGAACGTAATTTTGAACATAAATTCCCAACTACCAAACGGTGATTTTTAGCTCGTGAAAATTTATTTGAGTCGGAGTCATGTTCTGCACGTGTTGTGTACAAATCGTCAAACAACCGTACGAATTTCTGACTTACTTCGCAAACTGCCGCCCCCCTAGTAGCCCTTTCTTCCTCACCGCCCCTCCAGATATTTCCACCGCCCCCAGGGGGGCGATATCGCCCACTTTGGGAACCACTGATCAAAACTATCCTAGCTTAACTGATGAGTTCTCGGGTGAGCTCAGAGAAGTGCCGATCCAGCGCAGAAAAGAGAGTCGAGTGCATGGTGGCGATTGAGTTAAGAAGCTGTAGCGGATCTCATCGCTATTTTCAGTAACCCCCATCGCTATTTTCAGTAATCCCCGTCGTTATTTTTGGTAACCCCATAGCTCCCGTCTTATTTCAATTGAACCTAATATCTTTCATGACCTAATATCATCCCCTTATATTTTGGTGATCTCGCTTTATTTCAACCCATTTTCAGCCACCTAACTTGTGAGAATATCTCCCATTGCTAGGTATCACCATTGGCCATTGAACTAATAGCTCAACCTTATTTAAATTCACAATACATTGACTAATAAAATTCTTATTCAAATCATTCGAGCTAACTCTTGCTCTCATAGGGTTCTTGCATGCTTTGATGGCGGACGAAATTGGTCGGACATATAAACTTGCATAGCCTCAGATTTCCATGTTCTAAACCTTTCTCTTACAGCTATTGCCAATATTGTGTCTAGCCCTACTGTGTCTAGCCCTATTGTGTCTAACCCTACTGTGTCTAGCCCTACTGTGTCTAACCCTACTGTGTCTAACCCTACTGTGCCTAATCCTACTGCTGTCTCTTATACACATCTAGATGTGTATAAGAGACAGNGGTGGCCCGTCGACACGCACCTCCTGCCTGGACTACAAATTTCTCCTGCATCATCTCATCGAGCAGGTCACGTTAGCTAAGCCAATAAATCAACTTGTCAATTAACCAACCAAATTCGTCCTGCCGATCTCTATGTTTCTGTCTGTCCTTAGTGAATGATTCAAGTTAGCTACCTAGGCCGTTCAAATTCCCTGATTCATTGGAGTTAAACGCAGTTTATGTGGAGTGGCAAATAAAACCCCCACATTATCACTTTACGGATACTGTTCTATGTACTTTTGGCGATGGTAAAATATTAATAGCGACAATGTTAAAACATGAAATCTGACAGTTAAAAAACACGAATATCGGTTCAACGCTATGGTACAAGTGCGTGGAGTTAGTATAATATGAGAAATTGTGTTTCTCATTCTAATTGTTCCAATTATTTTTAGTATTATTATATTTTTTCCGAGTCACCCGGCGAAGATCACCACTGCCCTTGATGTAATGGACCATCATGATTCCTGCCTTCCGGAACGTAGCCTTCAACACTTGTGGACAATCATACCTAGGCCGTGCGTCGAATGGGGAGCGCAGCCGTACACCATCAATTTTGTGCACCAATAAGCTCTGAATCGAAAGCCTTGGATCTCTCCGGATATCCACCAATCAGCCGTGAAGCACTCGGCTTTGTCCTCCTCCGGCCTTGACCACCACCTGCCGTGCACCACCAGGCCGCGGATCGAATCTGACTTCCGGGCATCGTTAAATTACGTAATTTTTCGTCTGTCTCTTATACACATCTAGATGTGTATAAGAGACAGGTTCTATGTTATGTTACGATGTATAGTGTTATATCATGATTAGTTATGTTATAATGTATTGTGTCATGTCATTACAATGTGTCATGCTATGTTATTTATGTTATGTTGTGTTACAGTGCATTGAGTTATGTAATGTTGTTACATTATGTTGTGTTGTAATATGTTGTGCTATGATATTGTTTGTTATAATATGTTATGTTATAATGTAATGTCATGTTAGGGTGTATTATAATGTGTTGTATAGTGATATGTTGTGATGAGTGCAGTGCCTGTCTCTTATACACATCTTATCAAACAATTTTACAACAAATCTGAGGTACTGTACAATTGAAACAGTTTGTCCACTTTTGATCCTCCTTTTCATTTATAGTCAGTCACCTGGCACTTGACAGAGCACTGTTACTGTATCTAAGGAAAGCATTCCACCTTGGGTGGAAAGCTTTTTTATAAGTGAACTTCCATTTCTAGAATTCCACCCTGTTTCCATGCTTGAGTGCGTGCTGCGGTGCCGCGGTGGCAACTGCCAACTGGCAGATGCATCAACATGATACATGATCAAGGCTGGCCTGGCTTCCTGTCAATCATTTATAGTGGTGGCCAATTTTGAAATAGCTTTCCCTGTGTCGTGAACTTTTGGAGGGAGGGAACTTTAATGATGATGTGCAAAGGAAAATCTTTCAATTTTTGACTGTTTACATTTTGAAATCAGGGAGAGGGAGGCTAAGTGAACTTTCGATAGGTGCCAAAATATCAAAATGAAGCTTATATATGTATCATGTATGAGTGTATCTATGTTGAGTCGCAGTTGAGCCGTGTCACAAGACAGATGTGCGTGCTGCGGGGGCATGGTGCCAATCCATAGGTTATTCAAAAGAACCTGTTCTTATGTCATTTTGAACCGATCAACACTTCTTTATGGACCGATCGTAAAACAC
>NW_025931626.1:0-534 GCF_000764305.2 Hyalella azteca
AGTATGAAGCGTGGTAATGTCTTGAATTAATTCTGAAACAGACAATGGACCGCTGTTCCATTGTCTGTTAACAGTGCTTCTAACTCTCCGTTGTTTGATGCCAGCAAATTTAACTCCTATCATTGATTTGCCATCGCAACCATTCTATTATTATATTCTATTCTATTCATTCTATTATTCTTATATATTTGTGATCAAGCTTAAATAAATAAGCTCTCCTGAAAAATTAATACAATGCTTACGATTGAAGTTATTTTTTTAGACATATATTTAAACGTTTACTTCTACGGTTTTGACAAGGGAGAAAATTCAACGAATGAATTCAGCCAAGAACTGTGGAATAACAACCCGGCTACAAGGCAACGCAATCTCCACGCTTCACAAGATTCTCTCAAACTTCCTTGACAATTAAAACTTCACGCTTTCCATTTACACAACAAGAGGCACGTGGGCTATGAGTGGCTTGAAAGAGCCACTCAGTATCCACGCGTGGCCTGCGAGTGGCTTGGAAGATCCACTCAGTATCACACGTGG
>NW_025931627.1:0-1101 GCF_000764305.2 Hyalella azteca
TGCGACAATCTGGTTTCATGTAAATAACGTACAAATTTATTTCTTTCGCAAGCTAACGGGAAGCGGGATTAAAAAATCAAGAATGAAATTGAAGTAAAAAGAATTTTTCCAACGAAAGTTATAAGACATGAAAATAAAAGTGTGAAAGTGTGTGAACAATTTGAATATATGCAAAATAATCACCCTTTAAACTAGTGAGAGCCAATAAATACCAAAAACAAAAATCTACCAAGCCTGCATGCGAGCGCACGCAAACATATAAATAAGATAAAATTTGTGGCACTGAACTGAGTGAAGATATTTACTTGTAAAATTTATAACAAATTACAATATTTAAGTTTTATATTTTACAAGATGAAATCGTACATGATAAACACGATGACAAATTCAGCAATAAGTAAAACTAAATATTACATTCTAACGATAGTTATCTAAAATAATGCAATTTAATGTTGCGAGGTTTCAACATTTTGCAGATCTGATAGCCGAAGAAAAAATTGTATGCTTAAGCTTGTTACTGCTCTTCCTATTGTTGTTTTTAAATAGAAAGAAAAAAGTAAATTTGAACATGAAAATGTAAATAAGATACAATATGTGGCACTGAACTAAAGGCACTGAACTGAGGCTCACTAAATATGTGGAACCTCACCGTTCAGTTAGGCTCACCGTTCAGTGAGCCTCACCGTTCAGTGAGGCTCATCGTTCAGTGAGCCTCGCCATTCAGTGAGCCTCACCCCCAGTTAAAATTTAGGGCAGGGAATAGAGCAGGCCGTCGCCGGCTGCAGAGCCAGCGTAGAGACGCGACAGAGCAGCGATAGAGCAGAAATGTCCGCTTTAGAGACGATATCGCCAGCCGCGTATCAGCGCTAATTAGCTTCTGAGTACCTGCCCAGGTGTGCTCTGTCCTGCCGTTACGCAGCCCTTACTGAGCACCACCTGCTCAAATTTGCCCAACGCCTGCTCTGGGGCGGCTCTGGCAGTGTACGCCCCAGTTAAAATTTTAGGCCGTGGCGTGCGTGTTTATCGGCGTGGAGGGCGATTATAAGCGCAGAGCGGCAGATTGGCCGTTTTTCCCATATCTCGGCGATACGGCGCTCGTGG
>NW_025931628.1:0-300 GCF_000764305.2 Hyalella azteca
ATAAACAACTGTCGCTTAATATAGCGACAGTTAATATAATATAATAATAATATAATAATAATATTAATAATAAAATATAATTATATAATATAAATAACTGTCGCTTAGGAGTATAAACAACTGTCGCTACACCAACTGCTTCTGTAGGGCATCTTCCTGCAATATCGTTCACCGATATCTTTATTTCGTCCGGTCTATCAAGTATATATTCTGTTTTTATTTCCAATGTTTTATTCGTTTCATTAAATTATTATTACGTCATTAATATATACATGCACTAAGTAATGCTGGGAAGAACTT
>NW_025931629.1:0-569 GCF_000764305.2 Hyalella azteca
TTGTTGAAATGCGTAAATTTCCGCTTGATTTATTTCCTATCGCTTGGATCATATTTTTTACATCTATCACCACCACTTTCATTTCATCAGAGTTGCCGTTTGTGATCAGCTGCTGAGCGCTACAATAATTATTTAGACTTTCAAAGTGACAATGATTCTAGACAATGATTTTTTTATACTTTCAATCCGACAATTATTCGAGACAATGATTATTTTAGACCATCAAAGTGACAATGATTCTAGACAATGATTATTTTAGACTTTATATGTGACAACGCTTCTAAACAATTATTATTTAGATTTTCAAAGTGATGCTGATTCTAGACAATGATTATTTTAGAATTTCAATGTGACAATGATTCTGGACATGATTATTTTCGGCTTTCAATGCGACAAAGATTCTGGACATAATTATTTTAGACTTTCAATGCGACAATGTATTCTAGACGATTTTACATAATATTGGTCGAAAATAGCCCGTAGCCTC
This sequence comes from Hyalella azteca, assembly GCF_000764305.2. Classification (NCBI taxonomy): domain Eukaryota; kingdom Metazoa; phylum Arthropoda; class Malacostraca; order Amphipoda; family Hyalellidae; genus Hyalella; species Hyalella azteca. Next base: position 488 of record NW_025931629.1, read on the forward strand.
GTGGTGCTCGAAAGTATTTCAATTTACTAGCCTTGCCGTCCTGATTTCAAATAAATGGCGATGTTCAGACAGGAAGAAAAAG
>NW_025931630.1:0-2790 GCF_000764305.2 Hyalella azteca
GGCCGGGACATTAAGTCCTTCAGAGGACTGGCCCTCTACGTCCTCCAGTTCGTGGCCGCCAACCACCGTCCACCATCCGAAGAAGTGGCCGCCCTCCTGGCCTGTGCCGCTGTCCGCCTCACGCAGGTGTCTTGGCCTATTCCAAATTTGCCTTAATTTTATCCCAATTTTATCTGTTTTTTTTTCTATAATTTGGTGTAAAATATAATAAATTCAAGCCCAATTTATCCCAAATTGTCCCAATTTTGTCTATTTTTGTCAATAATTTGGTGTAAAATTTATTAAATTGAAGCCCAATTTTGTCTGTTTTTGTCAATAATTCGGTGTAAAATGTTAAAGTAAAGCCCAATTTGTGCCAATTTTGTCTGTTTTTTTTTTCTATAATTCTGTGTAAAATACAATAAATTCAAGCCCAATTTATTCCAATTTGTCCCAATTTTATCCGTTTTGTCAATAATTTGGTGTAAAATATATTAAATTCAAGTCCAATTTGTCCCAATTTCATCTGTTGTTGTCAATGATTTGGTGTAAAATTTATTTATTCAAGCCCAATTTGTGCCAATTTTATCCATTCTTGTCAATAATTGGGTGTAAAATTTATTAAATTCAAGGTCCAATAATAAATTGGCTGTGTCATTTACTATACATGTACCACTTTAGCAGAGGAGGTGCTGGAGGCCGCCCTGGAGGCGCTGTGTGAGTTGCTCTCCTGCAGCGTCCACGTCAGCGCCGTCGTCTCAGCCGCCCTCAGGATCATTCTCGGTCAGCCGCCCCAGTTTTATTAATATTTAGCGATATTATTTGCATTTGCATTCAGTAGTGATCTAATTTCTTTCCAAAGCATATCTATCCTCCAGAATTTTTTATTTTTACAGTAATTTTAGTTTTTTACAAAAAATTTCAATTCAGTCTCCCCAGTTTTATTAATATTTATCAATATTATTTGCATTTGCATTCAGTGGTGATCTAATTCAATTTTAATGCATATCTATCCTCCACAATTTTTTATTTTTACAGTAATTTTAGTTTTTTATGAAAAAGTTTCAATATAATGTGTAGTGTATATAATGTGTGTAATGTGTAATTCAATATAATGACTCCTGTGTAACAAAGTCCTAATATCGAGTCCCATGTAGCAAGTCCCACCACTAAGTCCAATGTAGCCAAGTCCCAAAATCAAGTCTCATGTAGCCAAGTCCCAAAATCAAGTTCCATGTAGCCAAGTCCCAAAATCAAGTCCCATGTAGCCAAGTCCCACCACTAAGTCCAATGTAGCCAAGTCCTAAAATCAAGTTCCATGTAGCCAAGTTCCATGTAGCCAAGTCCCAAAATCAAGTTCCATGTAGCTAAGTCCCAGCATCAAATCCCATGTAACCAAGTCCTAACATCAAGTCCCATGTAGTCAAGTCCTCATATCAAGTCCCATGTAGCCAAGTCCTAACATCAAGTCCCACATAGCCAATTCCTAACATCAAGTCCCATGTAGCCAAGTCCCAATATCAAGTCCCATGTCACCAAGTCCTAACATCAAGTCCCATGTAGCCAAGTCCCAATATCAAGTCCCATGTAACCAAGTCCTAACATCAAGTCCCATGTAACCAAGTCCCACTACTAAGTCCCATGTAGCCAGTCCTAATATCAAGTTCCATGTAGCCAAGTCCCACCACTAAGTCCCATGTAGCCAAGTCCTAACACCAAGTCCCACGTCCCAGACCTGCTGAGCTGGGGTGGCCGGGACATTAAGTCCTTCAGAGGACTGGCCCTCTACGTCCTCCAGTTCGTGGCCGCCAACCACCGTCCACCATCCGAAGAAGTGGCCGCCCTCCTGGCCTGTGCCGCTGTCCGCCTCACGCAGGTGTCTTGGCCTATTCCAAATTTGTCCCAATTTTATCTGTTTTTTTTTCTATAATTTGGTGTAAAATACAATAAATTCAAACCCAATTTACCCCAATTTGACCCAANAACATTTATACACGTGCCATTCACTGTTACTTATCCCTCTATACATCTATACAAACATTTATACACGTGCCATTCACTGTTACTTATCCCTCTATACATCTATACAAACATTTATACACGTGCCATTCACTGTTACTTATCCCTCTATACATCTATACAAACATTTATACACGTGCCATTCACTGTTACTTATCCCTCTATACAACTATACAAACATTTATACATCTATACAAACATTTATACACGTGTCATTAGTTAACAGGGAAAGTATTGATCAAAATTTTAAGATAGGCGAAAAAATTTTCAGACGACATTTGTAGGTTGAAAAGGCAGGTTTAATTAAGGAATAATTAAAATTTATTAACGTTTCGAATACAGCAACATTGAATGCCTTGCTTAGTTTGATTGCACTAACAAGTTATAAATAAACAAATTCTGCCATCTAAAGCTAATTATATACAAATTTAACCCATACAGCTGTACGTGTGTGTTGTAATTCAAAATAATGTTGTTTAAATATGAAATTCATGAATGTCACCTTTCAAATTTTATTTATGAATATATTTCATCAATGTGCTATTTTGTACACACAATAAAATTGGGCGCTATAGGGTAAAACATGATTACATGAGTTACATGACATAAATATATTATATTATTATATTTATTATTGTAAGCTTAATTGGTTTAATTAGGATTATTACTAATATTATTATTATTTTATTATTATTATTATTTTATTGCAGTCAGCAGCGCAGTGGCGACGTGGCGTCAGCGGCTGGTGTGTCAGCTGCCAGCTGAGCACCTCAAGCACAGCCTACAGGGCCT